>NW_020954751.1:9080072-9106973 GCF_900497805.2 Vombatus ursinus | reverse complement strand
TTAAAACATTTGCCCAGAATACTACTGTATTCAGACCTAAAAGCAATGAAACCTTACTCCTGCTGTCATTCATTTATTCAATGAAGATTCGTTGGATGGATGAATGAGTGGATGGATGGATGGATGGATGAATGGATGGATGGATGGATGAAAAAAATATTTATTGAATATGTGTTATATGCCAAGCTCTGTGCTAAATGTTGGGGATATAAACAGAAAAAGTGAGACAATTCCTGCTCTCAAGTAGCTTACATGCTAATTGGGAAAGATAACACATAAAGGTTCATCTGCATGGTGAATAGAAAGTTCTGAAACTCCTGAGGCTGCAGCAGTGGTGCAGATGGTAAGAGACACAAGTCCTTAGACGGAATGGCAGTGTCAGGGGAATTCATGTAGAAGCAGGGAATATGCAAGGCCTGGGGCACTTTGTGAAGCAATTTCAGGGTAAATGGTAACATGTGGTACTTTCCCATTTTATCTGAAGGAATAGAGTTGTTGACTCCCATTTCAATGAAGGAGAAATTGAAGGAAGAAGGATGCCTGAAGTGATAGCTAATCTTCCAGCTGGCCAACAGTCCCACATGAGCTCTGGGGAAAACCAAGTACTAGGTTCTGTTTTCTAATTTTTCATTCTTTTGGATTTGTTTTACAGTGTCTTGATTTCTCATAAAGTCACTAGCTTCCAATTGCTCTATTCTAATTTTTAAGGAAGTATTTTCTTCCGTAATCTTTTGGACTTCCTTTTCCATTTGGCCAATTTTGCTTCTTAGGGCATTCTTCTCCTCATTGGCTTTTCGGACCTCTTTTGCCATTTGGGTTAGGCTATTTTTTAAGGTGTTATTTTCTTCAGTATTGTTTTGGGTCTCCTTTAGCAAGCAGTTGAATTGTTTTTCATGATTTTCTTGCATCACTCTCAGTTTTTCCTCTACTTCTCTTACTTGTTTCTCAAAATCCCTTTTGAGCTCTTCCAAGGCCTGGGACTGATTCATATTTTTCTTGGAGGCTTTGGATGTAGGAGCTTTGGCTTTGTTGTCTTCTTCTGGTTGTATGTTTTGATCTTCTTTGTCACCAAAGTAAGATAATGTAGTCTGTTTTTGCCCTGCTTACTCATGATCCCGGCCAATTACTTGAGTTTTAAACTCTTTGTTAAGGTCAAAGTCTGCTTCCAATGTGAAGAGTGTACTGTCCCAAGCTTTGGGGTTTGTACAGCTGTTTTCAGAGCTACTTCTAGGGTCCTGCAAATTTTCAGTTCTTCCAAGGTGGTATGATAAGGGGCGAGATGTTTTCTCTCCCCCACCACAACAAGCTCCACCACATCAGCGTTCCTCCTCACCCCAGGACTGCTCCTCAGAACTGTGGCCCAGATCCAAGCACCAGTAAAGCAAGAGATTTCTGTCTCAGCATGGGCAAAGAGATCCCTGCAATCTCTGTCTGATCAACCACTTCATTCCCCCTCAGTCTGTGGGCCTCAAGCTCAGCAAAAAGCCACAGCCCTGGACCGTGCTTACAGGCTGAGACCTAGCTCCTCTCTCACCGCAGTCACAGACTTTTCCCACTGACCTTCTAAGTTGTCTTTGGAATTCAGGGGTTGAGAAGTCTGGAAACTGCCACAGCTGCCGGCGATTCAGCCCTCTGAGGCCTGCTCCAGGTTCGCTGCGGCCTGCGTGCCCATGCAGAACTATGCTCCTCTCCCGGCCTGGCGCGAAATACCTTCCTGATCAACCATCCAGGCTGTCTTTGGCTGGAAATTTGTTTCACTCTGTCTTTTTGTGGGTTCTGCTGCTTTAGAATTTGTTTAGAGCCATTATTTTAGGTATTTGGATGGCTTTGGGAGAGAGCTCAAGACAGTCACTGCTTTCCCTCCACCATCTTGGTTCTGCCCCACAAATCCTCAAGTACTAGGTTCTGAAGAAAATACAGATGTAAATGAGACACGTTGCCCTCTCTCATAGGCCTTACAATCCAAGAGGGTTGTACACATGTTCATGGACAAACATAGTACAAATGGCAATATGATCTAGTGGATGGAGAACTAGCCTCAGAACCAAAAAGTAGAGGTCCAGCCTCTGACACTACAAGCTATGTCAGGCCTGCACAACATACCGCCCACAGGCTGCTTGTGGCCCACCAAAGGATTTTGGGTGGCCTCTGAATAAGGCAGAGGATGTGAAAGAAAGTAAATGTGTAACGAGTGCTTTGTCCATGCCCCACTTAATCTGCTTTACACTAGTCACTATTTTGCCCATCATGTAACTTGGCAGGTGAGTTGCCACTGTGCACTCTCTCCTGTTTGTTGCATGACCTGCAGCAACCAACTATTGTAAGTCTGTCTCTAGTTGGAGAGGAGCAAGAGTTTTCTCTGTGTTTTTTGTCATTACTGGCATTGAACAGGAACAAAGTAAGTGCATCTGCATGCCAACACAGCTGATGCCCACTATGTGAAGAGTGGCAACAATGAGAGAGGTTTGTCCTATCCCTCGCTGTGCAGCTACCCTCCCCATTACATGAGTGTCTGGCGCTCTCTCCAAGGTTGGACACAGTTCAGTATTTATTTGTATGTGAGCAGTTGTTGTGGAAATTTTGTGGTTCTAACATTGAAGTTTTTGGATGACTTTGTAAAATGGCTGATAAAAAGAAATGGAAGATTGAATCAGAAGACAGAGTGTTTAATCTGGAGCAGACAAATAGATACTTGTTTACTTACATGAGAGACAACATATTGTGCCTTATTTGCTGAGAGGTAATAGCTGTTCCAAAGGAATATAATCTTTCTCACCATTTTGAAAGCAAATTGGACACCAATGAAAAACAAATTAAAGCATCCAAATTGTTGAAAAATCTCAGTGGGGAATAATGGTTTTTCAAGAAAGCAAACTCAAAATGAGGAGGCTACTAAGGTTAGCTTTCAGATTTCTCAAGAAATTGACTTTAAACATGATTCCAGAGTATGATAAACTGATTGCTGACAAGAAGTGTAATGTATCCCATTAACTAAATGGAAACAGTAAGAAAACCTGAAAAATGTATTAAAACTTGTATCACTTAGCAAAGTAATTTTTAACATTAATGTGATTTCATGACAAATATTAAGGAATAAGTATAATTAATTGATATTAATTCAAAATTTCCATTTTTTAATATTATTTGGGAAATAGTTTAATCATTAATTATACCTTTACTTGGAAAATGAGCCACTAAAAACCTATCTACAGCCTGAAGAAGGTTAGCCTATTTTTATTTTGGCCCCTACCTGCTGCCAAGTTGTACAGGTCTGGGCTATGTGATTAATCTTTCAATGCTCTAGATTAGAGGTATCCAACTCAGATGGAAATAGGTCTTTGCCAACAGCATATTGACTTAGAAAAACCACAAATTAATATTATCTATATTATTTTGTGTTTTTATTTATTTCATCAAACATTTCACGATTACATTTTAATCTACTTCCAGTAATACTAGGAATTATATCTCTGCTCTAAGCAATTCCTAAGACTATAACTTTCAGAGAAGGTACTGACTTGAATTAATAGAGGGAATATCCTCATCTGGGAATTCCCTGTATCAGGGGTCGGGAACCTATAGCCTTGTGGCCCTTTGAACAAATGGATTTCTGTGAAGTTTGGATTCAGTCAAAGGGTCGCACTTGAGGACCTAGAGGACCACATGTGGCCTCAAGGCTGCAGGTTCCTCCACCCCTGCCCTATATCAAGAGAGTCATAGGTCTAATCCCTATCCCTATTCTGCAATATGTTAGACAAATTTAAACATGTTAAGACAATAGTAGAAATATTGTGTAGTTAACTGGGGACTGGTCTTGGAGTCATGTAGACTAAGAGGAGTGGTCTTCTAATTTATTTTTATTTTAGAATTGCTTTATATTCTTAAAAATTATTGAGAACCCTTTTATATTATTGAAAATTATTGATGATCCCAAAAAACTTTGGTCTCTGTGGGCCACATTTATGGAAATTTACTATATTTGAAATTAAAACTAATATATTTTTTAAAATATTCATTTTAATTCATTTAAAGCTAACAATAATAGTAATTTCATTCCATGTTAACAACATATTTTATGAAAACTAACTATATTTTCCAAAACAAAAAATTAGTGAGAAGAATGATGCTGTTTTATATATTTCTGCAAATCTCTTTAATACGATTTTAATAGAAAACAGCTGGATTCTCATATCATCTTCTGTAATCAATCTGTTGTGATATGTTATTTTGTTTGAAGTATATGAAGAAAATCTGACTTCATGTAGATATGTAGTTGGAAAAAGGAGTTGTTATTTTGACCTTGTAGATCCCCTGAAAGTGTCTTGGGAACCCCAGTTTTTAATAGACCAAACTTTGAGAACCACTGATCTACTTAGAGTAGAACTGGCTGTACAATACTGGGCAAACCCCTTAACTTCTCAGTGCCCCCAGACAACTCTGTAAGATTGGAATTTGCAAAACCTGTGCTGATCTGCCATTCAGTAGATTGAAAGATTTTCCACCCTGAGAGCTCCTTATACTGATGGAATCATAAATTTAGAGAAACTTCCATCAAAAAATAAACAAATAATTTGAGCCCTAGTTTAGAGTACTTACTACATCATTCTTCAAGAATTGACACATGGCTATTTGATCATGCCATAGTACAGTACAGATGCCCAGAGTAAGTGGGCAATAGTACAGTATCAACAAATGAAGATCCAGATGTTCCAAAGGGATGCTTCTTAAATTTCAGCTTCATAAGTAAAAGCAGAGTGTCCAAAACAATGGAGCCAATGGTCCTGCCATGCTCTGTCTTGAACTTGCCAAATCTGGAGTCTTATATTTAGTTCTAGGTAGCAAATTTGGGGAAATGACCTTGACAAACTGAAGTGAACTGACCAGAGCCAGCCAGATGGTGAGAGGAGTATTCAAAGATCATTTCCTGATTTCCCAATTAGTGCTCTCCCTTCTCAAATCACCATGTATTCTGCACACAGATTATACTTCTACTCAAGAATCACTAGTAGAACTAAAAAAGACCTCAAAAGTCCTCCTTTCCTCATGTTACAGATAAAATTAAGTCCCAGAGAGATTTAAGTGACTTCTAAGATCACACAAATAGTAAGTATTGGGAGATAGGATTTGAACCTAGATCCTCTGACCTCAGAGTCAGTGTTCTTTCCAGTATACTATGCTGAGAATATATGTAACTCTTTGGTCCTGATGAAAAACAGGATGATTTTTGTCTTCATATCTCAAAAGCCCAGGGTACTGCTTTGTACATAGTAGGTGCTTTAAAACACTTGAATCAAAATTAATAATGTACATAAAAACATTTTGCAAACCTTTAAGATACTCTAAAAATGTTGGGCTATGGGAACCCACACTTCTAGTTGAGAGAAGCTATGTCATGCACAGTCGTATCACCCAGGGTCCCTCTTTTCTCTATTTTATTACCCTGTTTCCTGTGGGATTTAATAACAGGGATGGGGATGAGGAATTTCCACAGCATCTATTATAAAGAAGCTAAGATAATGGCTAGTGGTCATTCTCCTCACCCCCAATGTTTGTCTCGTGCATTCGTCCTATTTCCTGCTCCCGCTGATGCTATTTTGCCTCTGTAGAAGCAGCTATTCTCTGTATCACCTCAGGGCAATCTTTTCTCATCCAAATATGCAAACTTCCCCTCCTGGCTAGGTTTCCAAGAAGGAACAAACTTGTTTTCTTCTTATATTTTCCCCCATCTACATTAAAAACAGTAATTTGACTTCACACAGTTCCAGTCATTTAAAGTGTAGTGGACTTGAGATAGGAGAGCAATTTCCATTCACAGCATAATGCAATGGAAATTATTAGAGGCAAATGAGATTTCAATTGTTTTCAATTTTTAGAGCTTTTTTCTGAAGTTCTCATGTGTTATTGGCTGCTGCTGAACACTATGAGATGCAGATAGCCTGGCATCCCCTCAGACAAAGATAACTCCAGTATCATTCAGTAGAACTGGGAAACAAGGATGCAGGTACCTTCGCTGCATCCCAGACAGGCACAGCAAGGCCTTTACACTGCAGCGCACCCACTGCAAAGTCTGATTCCCCCTGCAAAGGTGAGAAGATCCCTCAGGGAGAGTTCCATGTATTGAAGTTAAAAATAATCTCGACAGCCTCATTAAGGGGAAATTCTTAGCAGGCAACAAAATAAATTGAATTCCTTGTCAAACAAGTTCATTTTTGACTTCAGGGTTAACCCTTGGAGAGAATGAATCAGGGGGATCAGAGTTGGAAAGAACCTGAAAAACCATCGAGGCTAAATTGCTTGTTTCAAAGGACTTTAAAGGTTAAGTAAAATAACCAAGGTCACACAGATACTTAATGGTAGAGTCTGAGCTGTACAAAAAGCATGAGTTTAACTGGTTGCAGTTAAAGGCTTTTAGGGGCATATGATGTGAATTTGAAGCCCTAGCTCCATGCAGGTGGCCCAATTCTTCCATCCCCATCATTTTTAGACTTCCTATATCTTCTGTTGTCCTCATTATATTCCATGAAATCTACAAGACAATAGGCTCACCCATGCCCACTAGGTGGTGAGGTCACTATTCTGTTCCTTCATTCTGTTCCCCTTTATTAACTTCTACAGAATTCACAGGGTGATTATAAAAAAAAAAGCAATTTAAAAACTGAATTTTTTTAAGAAAAAAAGACCTATTGATTCTCTTAGTGACAGGGATAGGGTCAGAAAGGATTATATAATGGAAAGAATATTGACAGAATTTGGAATCAGATGATCTGAGTTCAAGTGACCTTGAAATCTCTTACCCTTTTTGTGCCTCAGTTTCCTCATTTGAATGTAATGCTGTTTTGCTGTTGCCAAGGAGACCAAGATGTTTAAGAGAATGTTTTTTAGTTTCAACCAGAAGTTTTTCATTGTTCCCCTTTTCAACACCCAACAAAGTTTTCCTGACTGAGTAACTAGAAGGGCCAGACTTGGATTCAAAGGCTTTTTCCTTCTCATTTTGGATTTGTATTGAAGACAAAATGAGAAGACAAGAAAAGAGAAGGAAGGACAGGGAAGTGTAGCAAGAATAATAGCTGCAGAATAATTGGACCAGTGGATAAAAAACTGGACCTGGAGTCAGGAAGACCTGAGTTTAAATCCACTATCAAACACTTAGCAGCTATGTGACTTTTGGCAAGTCATTTAACCACTGCTTGTTTCCTCATCTGTAAAATAGGGATAATAATAGCATCTACCTCCCAAGATTGTTGTGAGGACCACATGAGAAAAAAGCATTTAGCATAGTGCCTGCCATATAATAAGCACTACATAAATGTTAGTTGTTGTTATCAATCTGAATCAATTTATCAATTACCAAGTTGTTGTTATCAATCTATATGTGTCACTGTTAAGATAAAGAGGAGAGGGCAATAGGAAAATACCCAAAAGGGGGCAAGAAATAGATTTAAAACTGAATTATTTTTTCCAGAGTTTAATCTCTAGCTGGGGGCTTAGAGCTATAGAAGAAAAAGTTTTTGATTCATTTTTTAATACTCAAGATCAGAAAAGTATTATTTATATTGTGATTGCCTAGCAATGAGGCAGCAGTAGTGGCAGCTCTAACTAGCTATCATTAGCTAGATGGGGCTCAATCATCTTCAAATGCTTAATGTGAGAGAAAATTCACTTCCAAAGGGGAGTCAAAGAAGTAGATGGATATAATCATGCCAAAGGAGAGATCCATCCCAGTCTTCTCAAACCCAAAGGGAGAGTTAGAAAGCATGATTGATAGTACTGTCAGCCAGTGCATTAATGCAACATAGATATTTATCACCCCACCATTGCTAAATGTAAAATGAAGTAGTCAGATAAAATGAGATCTAAGATCACTTCCAGCTCTAAATACTATGATACTATGAATATTTCTCTTTCTACATATGCTACATACAGTTTTGAATGAAACAACTAATCGTATTATCTAAATAATCCAAGCCAAAAACTCATAGTCCCATAGAATATACAAAGTGAGTGAAGTATGAGACTAACATTTATTTCCTATAAACAAAAGAAATGTTATACACCAAAGGCTTTCACCAGCTCACATTGACAGAAACTTGAAACTGGATCCAGTCATTATTTGTGTTGTTGTTTGGTCAATTAATTATGTCCAACTCTTCATGACCCTATTTAAGGCTTTCTTGGCAAAAATGCTGTAGTGGTTTTTCATTTCCTTCTCCAGTTCATTTTAAAAATGAAGAAACTGACATGGTTAAGTAACTTGTCCAATATCAAACAGCTAAGTAAGTGTCTGAGGCCACATTTTAACTCACGTCCTCCTGATCAGTAATTTATACCTGTTGTTCTCTTTAACATAGATTGGCAAACTTAAACAAGCTCAACAAACAGATGTGCTAATGACTATTACATTCTGCCTGGAAGTTGAAATTTAAATATCAGAACATAAAAGATTTTGTGGAACTGCTGGATATTATTACATTTCACCCTAGTTGTGAATTGTCCAAGCAATGCCAATTCCCTGTCTTCTGGCAAGGCAAGCTAGAACTTGGGTTCCCTTGCAGAAGTCAAGTCCACATGAGGATACTGATGGAACCAGTATCTCTAAACTTTCAAACTCACTCATGTGTCCAGTCTAATGCTGGACACATCCATCTCAGGATTGCTGTTTACTTACTTGTGATTAAGCAAAGATACACAAAGCAGAGGAGGCCACCAGAGACCTGACTAGCTGAGTCTCCCTGTTGTAGTTGCCACATGGAAGTAGTTATCAGAGCTGGAATAAGGAAAAGACCACCAGTTACTCTCCCCAACTAACCAATAAGAAGCTTGAAGTATAATAACATGTTCTGCAAATGGGAAGAGAAAAAAAAGATACGTAAGACAGGATCATTGCTGTTATGAGAATTTTTTTAGTCTTGATTTCCTCTTACTAATTTTTATTATTTGGGGGTAAGTCAGGACTGTTTCTCCTGGTTAAGAGGTTATTGAACTGGCTGATAGCTGGCCCCATGGGATGTGAAAAATTACTTAAGGCCTCAAACATTCCTCAGATAAGAAGCCAAAAAGAGAGTTAAGGCTTCCCAAGTATTTGACCTGAGGATGGTTAGTGGTTGGTTGTTGTTCCTTGTGATTGAAAAGGACCAAAATGATATCACTATGTCAGGGTCAATGCACAGTGAGTCCAACTCTGGTTGATCTGACCAATTTGAGCTCGGAAGGCTCTACTACTGTTCAGGCACAAAGAGTCCATATGAACATATGGAATGGAGATTTCCTAAATTTGTCCATCTTTTGTTTCTTTTGAGCTGCTTCTGCCATGTCTCCCATTCGATTCCAAGTTCTTCAGAGAGCTCTTGAGAGTATCCTTGCAATTTGACTTGAGGAAGGATTTATCTGACATCAACTCTGTGGGCATGCAAATCTCTCCTCTCAATCAGCCCATTATGAACCCTCTAAATATAATTTAATGTAATTGTAATCTGACTTAGTTTACTGAATTAGGCTTGTTCCCTTACTGGATGAATGAGATTCTGACTTGGCCTAACTAAATTTGTTCAACTTTTATGACATTGAAGGAAGCATGGAATTATGAATCTGTCTTTTAAAACTTTTATAGCCTAAAAGAATGTATGAGTTTGAAAAATGTAAAATAATTATTTCTCTGTCATTTCGATATAATTTTGTCTATTGAAAGCATCTTTAGAATCCTAATTTTTTTCAGAATTTTTTTAACTTCCTGCATCTGTGTTTAAGCATAATAAAACCTAGGTTTTTGCTTCTATAATTTCTACATCATGTTAGATACCTTTTTTCAGGAGCAGTAACCTACAACATGAACTCAAAGAGGAGATATTTGTCCCATAACACTAACTTTTAAAAGTCTACAAGCCTTGGCTCTCCCTTCTCAGGGGCTAATAAGAGGATTGTTTCGTCAATTTTCCCAAAAAAGGTTATTGTCCCCAAAGGCCCCTTATCCCTGCATACATGGTTGACCAGAAGTATCTAAGGGCTTTGTCATCTTAAAAACACCTCCAAGGGTTGAGCTATCACTTATGCTTGGCCAATATAAGACAAGGAAGTTCTGAAAACTCTCTATGGAACCCCTGATTATTTCTGGTTTTTACCAAGCTGGACATGTCAAGAGAATCAAAAAACAAATATACGCCTGCCAAGGATACAAACTGAAAACTGCCTTTGAGATGTAAAATATAGAAACATCTCATGATGTTCTTTGGACACTAAGCCTACTACCTTTCAGCAGTCTGAGAAAACTGTCAAGATTCTGTAATCTCTGGCCTAAACAATCCTCAGAGAATACAAAAGGACTGAGAAGAGACAGTCAAGAATTCCAGTGTCATTTTATAGCACAACTTCATCAGGGCCCATCCCTTTGGTATAAACTATGCCTAAGACCTCTGGCATTTTTCAGCACAATCTAGTGAGGCAGACTTTCTCCATGGACGAACACAAGGGAACACAGTCAAAGTCAGAGTGAATGTGAAAGCAACCTGGATAATCAGACTCTCCAGAGCAGGTATTGTCTATCCACAAAGGGCCTCACCTGGCTTTTCTCATCTCCAACAAAAATTAACCCTGTTAGCATTCCAGAACATGGCCCAGTTTAGATTCCCCACATTAGACACTTGGGCAACCTCTGCTTTTATAAAGTGGCTATAAGAAGCTTATGAAATATTGGCAACAGCTGCTGGCTTCCTAGCCCATCTGTCACTTGCCCTACATTTCCCACTGTGGCAACATACACTATTCTCCAAGGTCTGATATAGTGAAAAGTAGTCTCACCTTTCAATGATATGCTAAGCTATTTCAAAGACCATGTGCAACCCATGAAATTGATAAGAACCTTGCTAAAATAACTCTGCCAGCACTACTTATATGTGGAACTGGAAAAGTGAGATTTAGGCAGGAAGAGTTGGCACTCTTAAACCACACTGTGGACCACTCAAGGGTAAATATATAACACCTGAAAAATGAGACCATCCTGTTATCAACAAGGTTCATGACCTCCAAAAAATCTGCAGCTTTTCCTGGAATTTCCCTGGTCTTATCACCATTTCACTGCACATCTATAGCTTGAAATAATAGCTTGAGAGCTGAAAGGGAACTCAGAAGCCAACTAGTTCCAGCCACTTATTTTTACAGATGAGGAATCTAAAGTTCAGAGAAGTTAATTTGTTGATTATACTAAAGTTCTTGCAACTAGTAAGCGCCAGAGCCAGGATTTGAACCCAGATCTTCTTATTTGAATGTCAATACTAATTGTTATTATTACTACCATTATTATTAGTTATCATTGTATGTAAACTCTCTCACCTTGAAATATCTTTTACCAATGCTATTTCTTTTCTCAGAAACCACCTGCAGCACAGTGAAGCCATAAAATCTCAGGAAGAGAGATGCTGACCCTCAAAGTTACCTTTGGGGTAAATCAGAAAGATGTTGAAGTAACCTTATACCCAGTCATCAACCAAACTGACCACCACAATCATAAGTCAACCCAGAAACTCAATGAAAGACAGACCCAGTAAGCCTTTGACACATACTGGCTGTTTAACTCTGAGCAAGTTTCTAAATCTCTAAGTGCTGTTGGCAACTCTCCAAGACTGTAAAGTTATGGAGAAGGTGTTGCCTACATTTGTAAAGAGAGCTTCCTTTTCTGGAAGTTTCTTACATCAATGAAATAATGGCTCCAGTCTTTATCCCTAGGGAGAGAAGAATCATATAAAATTACAGAATTATAGAATCTAAAAAGTCAAATGGGACCACAGAAGTCATCTAGTTCAGCTGGTAGTTGAATAGTCAGCCCATTGACCACATCTCTGATAAGTGGCTGTCCAATGTCCACATGTATCTAACAATCTTCATATTAGCCAGGCTGGTCTCCTCCTTACACTTCACTTTTCAAATTCTGCTTTTGCTTGCTCCAATCGCTCTGCCCACAGTGTCCCCCACTCCCCTCACCCATATCCTCACCATCCTTCAAGACATAGTTCAATCCAACTTTTCTCCTCTCTCCTAACCCATTTCTGCCAGACCACAGTGATCTCTTGCCTGGTCTGATCTTCTCCAGCCCTGATTGTCTATCCTGAGGTCTTGGCACACACAGACATACATGGCTATTTATATTTGCATGTGTCTCTATTTTTATTATTATAACTCTGTGGTAGGCTCTGTGCCTCATGGCTCATTTGTTTCCTTTCCAAATAGTAGGCGCTTGACCTATTACTTCACCTTCCCAAATTGGTATGTAATTTTCAATTTTTAGCACCAATACCAGCCTGACCTAAGGGATCTTCCCAAGAAGAGGGATAATGTCTGAGCCCCACTGCCAGACAAAAGAGGAGGCTGGATAAACCCTTATCAGGTATGTGTTAAGATTCTTTCAGGGAAGCTAGGTGGTACAGGTGGACAGAGCACTGGCCCTGGATTCAGGAGGACCTGAGTTCAAATCTGGCCTTAGACACAATTAATACTTACTAGCTGTGTGACCCTGGGCAAGTCACTTAACCCCATTGTCTAGCCAAAAAAAAAAATACTTACAGGATTCTTTCTCAGGTATAGGAAGGACTGTATGGCCAGAAATGTTCCTTCAAACTGAGATTCTGTCATTCTTTGATCAGTGGAGACACTAGCAGATATGAGAGGAGGGTGGCGATTGTGAAGGAGAATGGGAAATGGAATGCTGGGCATAATTGCCAGCCAGGAGAGAACACATGACAACATTCCTATCAGTGCTGATTCATTTTGATTAGTTTCTAGTTCCTACTCTCATTCCCAATGCGGCACCTCCTTTGAATATGGTACTTTATGCCTGTATTGCTATATCCTCTCTCCTCATTTGACTCTACTCCCAATCCTGCTCTAGAAAGATATTTGGACAGAATGTAGCCTTCAAGATGACAGCACCGCTCTCAGCACACATCAGTATGCTCTTTGATCTGCCCTGATGTATGTCTCTAAGATCCCCATTTCTTCCAGTCAACAACATTGTAGGAGAGTAAAAATATGACTGAATTTGGGTTCAGAAAGGCCTAGATTCAAATCCTGTCCATGCCATTTACCACATTGAAGTCCTTGGCAGTTACTTAATCTCTTGGGCCTCCATTTCATCATTTTCAAAAATGAAATACTTAAGGCTCAAAGAGTTTTTAAGGTCATTTCTAGCTCTAAATCCTATTCTTCAATAAGTTTGCAAACACCCCTCAAATACTAAAACAATAAGAGAAAATTCTCCAGAGTCATAGGTAAACTCTCTATGGAAAATTGATAGGAAAATATGAAGAATTGCAAAGGGTGGAAAGATGGGAAGAGATTTCAGCAATCATTGGCAGAGGGAGGACCCATACTGATGAAACCACATAGCAATAAAAATACTACTAATAATGATATTATACATTTGCACAATTAATTTAATTTTTGCTAATTGTATCCACATCTGTTATGTCATTTTCTGATAAAAAACAACCTGTAGAGTAGTACTAAGTAGGACATATGTTATTGTGTCCATTTGACAGATGAAAATCATAGAGAGGTTAAATAGACTGCCTGAAGTCACAAAGTGAGTCATGACTGAATAGGG
Organism: Vombatus ursinus; assembly: GCF_900497805.2. Lineage (NCBI taxonomy): Eukaryota > Metazoa > Chordata > Mammalia > Diprotodontia > Vombatidae > Vombatus > Vombatus ursinus. The sequence continues at coordinate 9,093,385 of NW_020954751.1, read as the reverse complement.
AATAACATATGTGTTGTTTCATTTCTTACCTATGGTTTTCCTTCAGTTTACATTACATTTTGTGTGGAGATGACCAACACATTAAAAAAAAGATTAGTGAGCAATACAAGTAAGTATATTGTGGTGTTTTTGGGTTTTTTTTGGATGGGGCAAGATATTTATTGTTTAAAAGAATAGATTAATTAGTACACACATTTTAGAACTGAAGGGGATTTGAGAGATACCATGCCTTCATTTATGAAACTGAAACCCAGGAAAATGAAGTAAACTGTACAAGATCCAAATGCTGGTTAGTAGAAGAGCCCAGACTATAGCCCGGGTCCTCTGATTCCCAGTCCAGTGCTTTATTTTAATGCCGATCCAAGACCAGAAAGGGCTGAACTTTCTTCTGACTTCCAATATAATCAATCAGTGGGCACTTGTGGACCTATTGGGCACCAGGCATGCTAAGTGCAGGGGATATAAAGACAAAAGCAAAAACACCCCTCACCTCAAAGGACTTGCAGTCTAGCCATGAGAGACAGCACATCTATATGCAGGGCCATACAAATATATGCAAAAATATATGAAAGGTGATGGGAGTGGGTGATGAAGGTGGGAGACAAAACAGCTGGAAAGGGGAGAAAGTCTGGCAAAAGGTACCTTTCTCAATGGTGTATAGGACATTTCTTGACAGTGGACACTTGATAAATGCCTGTTGACTTGATTTAAACTCTCCAAGCTTCCCTAGGCTGCTGGAGCTTAGCAAAGTCTTTTCCTGACTGACTGCTGTCCACCATTTATTATTTAGATAGCCTTGCAATAGTGGTAGAAACTGGGCTGGTGATTCCACTGGTGTAGAGAATTCTCTGGTGAGGAAATCCTCCTCCTAATGCAGTTCAGCACCTCGTCTAAAACATATAATCTTAGGGTGCTGCCTTTAGCACTGAGAAGGGATGTGACATACCCAGGGTCACATAGCCAGGACATGTTCCAGGTAATCTTGGCTCTTACGTCAGCTTTCTATTCACTATTTCTCAATGCCACATCAACTCATTATACCTATATTAATTGTGCCCTATGCAGCCCCTCTGCAGCTGACCTCCCTACCTTTCTTGTCATTATTGAGGGTACTGCCATCCTCCCTACCCAGGCTCTCAGCCTACATAATCCATGTGTCCTTATTCTCTTTCACCTTCTATATACAATCTGTCCCCAAGTCCTTTCAGTTCTTTAGAATTGATTTTGAACCTTCATTTGCAACATCTCTCTTCTAAGCCTTCTTCTCTCCTCTAACACTACAATTACCCTGGTCCATAAAAAAAGGCAAAGATCTCCCATTGCATCCGTGACCATCTCCAGTGGTTTTGCTCTTTTTCTTGCCACTGGACCCAGATGGCTCCAGAGGTGAGAGTGAGGTTGGTGACTTTGCACAGCCCTCCCTCACTTAAATCCAATCCACTCGCATGTCATGGCATCCCCTCACTGATGTTGTGGTCCCCTTTGAGAACAAACAACAACAACCTAGTCCATCACCTCATACCAGAATGGTTGTAATGACCTGTTGGCCAGTCTCATTGCCTCAAGTGTCTCCCCAGTCTATCCTCCACACAGCTGTCAAATTGATCTTCCTAAAGCACAGATCTTACTGTATCACCCTCTCCCTATTCAATAAACTCAAATAGCTCCCTATTGCCTTCAGGACCAAATATAAAATCTTCTGTTTGGCTTTTAAAGTACTTCTTCAGCTAGACTTTTCTTAATCTTTCCAGTCTCCTTATACTTTACTCCCTTTCATATATTCAATGATCCAGTGACTGATATCCTTGCTTTTCTTTGCACAAAACACTCCATCTCCCATTTCATACATTTTCATTGACTATCCCTCCCCATTCCCGGGATACTCTCCTTTGTGTTCTCAGCTTCCTGGATTCCCAAACTTCCTTCAAACAGACCTCCAAATAAAATTGAACCTTCTGGAAAAGCCCTTTTGTGATTCCCCTTAATACCATTCCCTTTGTTTATTATTTCCAATTTATCCCATACATGTCTTGTTTGGACATAGTCACTTACATTTTATTTACCTCATTAGATTGTAAGCTCCTTGAGAACAGGGATTATTTTTGCGTTTCTTTGTATCCCACAGTGTCTGGCACAAAGTAGAAACTTAATTAATGCTTGTTGACTCATTGACAACCATATGTATAATTACTCTATCTGATTTGCACTTGGCATACTCTGTATGTCCCAACATGCATTTATTCTTATCAATACTACCATTATCCTTCTATCTGTCTCTCCAGCAGAGGGAGTAGGCACAGAGTACAAGACAGCAAGAATCATACTTAATAGAATCATAAAATCAGAGCATATTGGAGCCAGAAGAAATCTTAGTCATCACAATCACATAGGAGCATGAGATTCAGAGCTGAAAGGGGCATAAGGCCTCATTTAACTAAACTCCTTTATTGGGCAAATAAGATAACAAACACCCAGGGAAGTGAAATGATAGTCAAGAGTTACAAAGCTGGGCAGAACTAGGACTCAAATAGGAAAATGAAAAAAAAAGTTGCAAAAGACATTGAAGGTCATCTAATTCAACCCCACCAAAGTCAGTAAAACTGCTTCTGATTGAAGACTTTTAGTTCCAAGAAACTCACTACCTCCTGAGATATTACATTCTATTTTTGAACAGCCCTAATTGTTAAAAAGATTTTTGTTACATTGACCCCAAATCTGCCTCTCCATAGCTTCCACCCAATGGACTTAGATCTTCTTTCTATTGGGACCAAACAAAGTAAGTCTAATCCCTCTTCCATATAACACTCCAAATCTTTGAAAGCAGTTATAACATGCCCTCAAAATTTCCCCTCTAGAAGCAAAATATTGCCTAGTTTGTTTGTTTTTCCAACCTATCTTTAAATGAAATGGCTATGAGTCCCTTTGCCTCCTTGGGAACCCTTCTCTCTCTCATCAACAATTTTTCTAAGTGTGATGGCCAGAACTTTGACCAATTGGTGGGAAGAAAGAACATGGGACTTGTCTTCTGGAGTGACCTGGGTTCAAAGCCAGCCGTTGCCACTTAGGAGCTAGGTAATCTATGGTCCTGCTACTTAAGCCTGAGTTTCCTCAACTGTAAAATGGATATAATAATACTGTAACACCTATCCCATGAGGTTGTTGTAAGGATCAGTTTAGGCAGTGTTCATAAAGCATATGAGAACCTTAAAATGCCATCTAAATGTCATCCATTTATTATTAACCTCAGTTCCTAATGCAATATAAATCCATCATAACATTGGTTTCAGAAATGATGATGGTTTTAAAGGGTTTTTGTGGTAGCGTGGGAAATATACTGAGTTACTCACCAGTCCCCAAGATCAGAACTGACTGAAGGCAGTTCAATTTAAGTCACAGCTGCCTCCTTGTAGGTTTTTTTTTCTCCCCTTGTATTCTGAACTCTTTGCTTTACCTTGGCTGGGATTAGATGGGAGAAATCTATTGCTAGCATAGCACTTTGCTGCTAGCAAGTGCTGTGTCTATTTGTCCCAGTTACACAGGCTCTATTGTGTGCCTGCCAAGTTTTAAGGCAGATAAAAATCGTTTTGATTTGGTGTTTCGAGCCGCATATGTACTCTGTGTGGTCTCCTATTTTCTGCCTTCGCAAGCGTAACAATATAAACTCAGAGATATTAACCAAAAACTGGGGAGGCCTGTTTTTCCTCTGAAAAGTCAAGTCTTTAAATAATACAGGGAAATGGGTGTTTGCAGACTGCCAAGGTTGTCTCCCTGCCCCCTCCCTCTCTGGGTCAGGAGAAAGGCAGCTCTAAGAAAGCACTCTTTAAGAATAAAATTCCTCACTCTATTTCTTACCTACAGTAAGCCTTGTTTCTTGGGCAGACAATGGCTTTGTAGACCCCACCATCTTCAGAGAATGCGGTCTAAGTGGATATCGCATTTTGGTTCATATTCTTATCAGTGAGCCAACATAGCTGAAAGGATAAGATCTCACAAAGAAGACAGCAACAGGATTAAATGGATCAGCTGGGTCATTCTGCCACACATATCTCTTCTTCCTTCCCTCCCTCCTCCCCATCCCCAGTTTCATTTTAAAGGTCATACAAGGGTTGAAATTTCTATTTTCTCGTTTGGGAGGATGTTTCCATACATTAACATTTTTTTTTTATTCCCTCGGATATCTCCTTCCAGAGTAACTTGCAGTTGTAAAAATAATAACAAAAAATAGTTCACATTAATATAGTACTTTGGGGCAGCTAAGTGGCACAATATGTAGCACATCAGGACTTAAGTCAGGAAGACCTGAGTTTGAATTTGGCCGCTGACACTTGCTAGCTATGTGACCCTGGGCAAGTCACTTAAACCTGTTTGCCTCAGTTTCTTCATTTATAAAATGAGTTGCAGAAGGAAATGGCAAACCACTCCAGTATCTTTGCCAAGAAAATGCCCAAAATGGTGACACAGAGTTGGACAAGACTGGAAAATGACTAAATTATAACAACAAAGTATAGCACTTTATCTCATTGGAACTTCGTAACAACCATAGCAGGTAGGTGCAATTAATATCTCCATTTTACAGATAAGGAAACTGAGGCTCACTGAGGTTAAGTAACTTGTCCAGGGTCACATAGTAAGTTTCTAAAGCCTGATATGAACCCAGGTCTTCCTGATTGCACGTATCCACTATTTCAGCTAGCTGCCTCAAAAATTTTGGGAGCACTAATATAGAATCTCAGAGCTGGAAAAGGCCTTAGAGGCTATTTATTCCAATTTGAATTTAGTAAGACTCCCCTCTACAATATACTTGACCAATGGGAGATTTTAGGGGTAACCACTAACAACAAAGTTGAGTGACTCACCCATAGTTACATAGCTAGTGTGTGAGGCAGGGTGTAAATTAGGATCTTGCTGTCTCAGAGTCTAATTTGCTAACCACTATACCACCTAGATGCCACAGTACCTCCACAGGTTGCCCATTCAACTTTGTTAGAAAGTTTTTTTTTTCTTTTTATGAGCCTGAATTTGCTTCTCCTCACCTTCCACTCATTGTACTAGCCTTGTGTGTGGCTCTTCCCCAAATTTATCAACAGCCAGAAGTGAGGAAAGTAGTGAGCTTACACAAGTCATTCAACCTTTTGAGACTCAATTTCCTCCCCTACAAACTCATGAGATCCTAGGATGGACCTCAGTGACCATTTGATCTCAAATAATTTTACAGTTGAGGAAAGAGAAATCCAGAGAAATTAAGTGGCTTGTCCTAGGCCTCACAGGTGGTACTAATGGTCAGTTTCTTCTCCTTCTAATTCTGTATTTCCATTATACCACAGTCAAACAGTTAGGTAAGTTGATTTCTAAGGTCTCATAGCTCTAGACATCAATGAATTTAATATTTCATGTTATAATTCTAATTTTGGTCAATATCTTTACCTTTCTATATCCTGGTACCTCATGATTGCTCTAAAGTAAGAAATCCTCCCCATGCCACATATTGCCCTCAACTGGAAATTGTCAGAGTCAACAAAATCAATGGATAAAGACGGATCTCAAAAGCATGCAAACTAACAATAACTAAATCTACAATTTCATCAATATAGGAAAGTCCAGATAAGGAACCTCCTCCAGGCTATGCAGGTTAGCACCTCCTCTGTAATCGATGATCAAACGCTGAAATTTTAAGCGACTTACCTAGCTAGGATCACACAAACAATACTGTCAGAGAAAGGACTTCAAGTGTGGCTTATGCCTTTAAGGCCAATTTTCTAAATACCACATTGCCTCTCATGCAAATTAACAATATAGAGAGGAAGATGTAAATACTCTGTGGGAGCATGCAAGAGACTTTAGTTATGATAATAACGGACTATCAAACAGATATGAGGTGACAATGTAAGAAAGCAGGCAAAGGTCAATGTCATACCAATTAGCAGGAAAAAAACTAATTTCTTATTATAGAAAGATAAGAGTAGAGAATAAGCATTAATATCACAAGGAGGAAGGAATATGTAGCATCTACTATGTGCCAGGCATTGCTCTAAGCACTTTATAAATATTATCTCATTTGATTCTCACAACAACCATGGGAGGTGGGTGCTGTCATTATACCGATTTGATAACTGAGGAAACTGAGCAAAAGGACTTGCCCAGGGTCACACAGCTAATAAATATCTGAGGCCAGATAAGAACTCAGGTCTTTCCAAAGTCCAGGCTCAGTGCTTTATCTACTGCACCACTTAACTTTCCCCTAATAAAGTTAAATCCCTCATGTAAATCATCTAAAAAGCATGTATTAAATGGCTAGGACATTGTACCCAATGCTAGGGATACAAAATAAAATGAAAAACTACACCCACCTTCAAGGAATTTACATTCTATTATGGGAGAAGATGTGAAATATGTAAACTGAGAAGTATGTATGTGATAATTTAAGAACATAGAGAGAAGCATCTAATAACTAAGAATCAGGGAAACTAAGAGTCAGAACATGAAATGAGCCTTAAATGAAATTAGAGCTTCTAGGTAGAGGCTGAGCTGAGGAATAGGAGTGCATTCCAGGCATAGGAAATCCAATCTTTTTCTTTAAATGCCACCCCCCCCATCCCACTTTGCACTTACATTGTTTTTTGTCTAATTATGCGAAAGTTTCCCCTCTGAAGTTTCACTTGATGTTGGGTTAACCCACAGTTCTCTAAGGCAATGTCAATAAAACATACAAGTCCTTGACTTTGGGTCTGGAGAAAAACTGAGTAGAAAGGTTCATTAATGATACATCAGTTATGAGGGTATGAGTTGTTTTAGCTACAACTTGTGAAAACCCTATGTAACTGTGACAGTGAAGGGATTGTCTCAATTCTTACCTGGTTCAGAAAATCACTCTAAATAAGGAGTTCTTAAATGACGAACTTATCTAATATATTGGTAGCTGTATTTCAACATTACACTTAGCAATTATAGAGTGCCTACTATGTGCATGACACCATGCTAAGCATTTTTACAAATATCTCATTTGACGCTCAACAACCTTGGAAGGTAGATACTATTATTATCTTCATTTTCTAGTTGAGGAAACTGAGACAGAGATTAAGTGACTTGCCCAGGGTCACACAGCTAGTAAGTGCCTGAGACTGGATTTGAACTCTGGTCTTCTTGACTCCAGGTCTTGATTTCTGTACAAATAATCCCTTTTCCCTTTTCTTTGTTTTCTTTGGCATCAGACCAAGTAATGGTATTGTGGGGGCAAAGGGTATGCACAGTTTTATAGCCACTTGGGTGCAGTGCAAAATTGGTCTCCAGGCTGAACTAGTTCACAATCCCACCAACAATTCATTAGTGTCCCAATTTTTCCACATCCCCTCCAGCATTTGTCATTTTCTCTTTCTGCTGCCTTTCTTTTATTACTGTAGGCTTTTAGAGATAGAAATTTCCCCCTAAGTACTACTCAGTTTGATTCATCTAGCTCTGAGAGAGGAAAGTTGAGGTCCCCCATTAATATAGTTTTGCTGTCTATTTTCTCCTGTAATTCATTTAACATTTTTCTTTAAGAATTTGGATGCTATATCTTTTGGTGCATGAGTGTTTGGTACTGATATTATTTAATTGTATTTAGCAAGACATAGTTTTGCTTGATAATTTCTTTAAATGTGATGTCTAGGCGCTTTCTTTGATCATAACTTTCAGGAAATCCAATGATTCTTAGATTATCTCTCCTTGATCTAGTTTCCAGGTCAATTGTTATTCCACTGAGATATTTCATATTTTCTTCTGTTTTTTTTCATTGTTTTGGCTTTGTTTTATTGTTTCTTCATGTCTCATGGAGTCATTAGCTTCCATGTACCAATTCTGATTTTTCAGAAATTATTTTCTTCAGTGAACTTTTGTATCTCATTTTCCATTTGGCTTATTCAGCTTTTTAAGGAATTATTTTCTTAGGTACTTTTGTACCGCTTTTACCAAGCTGTTAATTGTCTTTTCATAATTTTTGTCCTTTGTTTTCATTTCTTTGCCTATTTTTTTTCTTCTACCACTCCTATTTGATTTTGAAAATCATTTTTAGCTCTTCCAGGAATTCTTATGAGCTTGTGCCCAATTCACATTTTTCTTTGAGGTTTTGCTTTTAACTGTTTGACCTCATTGTCTTCTTCTGAGTTTGTGACTTCATCTTCCCTGTCACTATAATAGCTTTTTACGGTCAGCTTCTTTTGTTGTCGTTTGTCCATTTTTCTACCCTGTTTCCTGATTTGTTAAAGTTGGACTCTGTTCCCCAGATGGTGGAAGAGGGCAGAAGGATGCTTTCTCATGCCTTGAGCTTTTTTACACTGCAGTTTTCAGAGCTAGTTCCCAAGGTAGTGTTGAAGTTTTTGGTACTTCTGAGGTGGTGTGATCTGTGGAGAGGTGTGATCACTACTTTCTTGGTCTGTACTCTGGTCATTACCTAGGAAGAACCCATCATCCCTTGGGATTACAATTGATACTGCTCCTCAGGGCCCCTTCTCCCATTGGACCAGAAATGATACTGTTCTTCAAAGTCTCTGATCCATTGGGCCCAAAAGAAGTACTGCCCCTCAGGGCTTCCACTCCCTCTTAACCAAAGTGGTCCTTTCTACCTTTGAAATAATACTAAAAGTGGGTAAAGGCAATGAAGTTGCCTATTTCGTCTTGCCTCTAGTGCTAAGACAGGACTAGTCTGTAATCTCTTTCTGACCAATTACTAGGTCCCTTTACCACCTCTGACTTGAGAGCTCCTGAAACTGCTATTGCTTTTGTCACCACCACCTACTCCCACCACTGGTATTTCATCCACATGGGCTCTAGGCCAGCCTCTTCCCCCATGTCACTCTTTCCAATCTCCTATGTTGTCGTGGGCTGGAAGAATATTTCACTGTGACCTTTTGTTAGCTCTGCCACACCAAATTTGATTTGAGGCATTATTTTAAAGCTGTCTGGAGAGGAATGTTGGGAGAGTTCAGCTGTGTGCTTTCTCTACTCAACCATCTTGGCTCTACCCCCAAATCATATAATCTCTTTGTAAAATAAAGAAGTTGAACCAAATGAACTCTGAGATTTTTTTTCTAGCTCTAAATCTATGAGCCTATGAACATCTGTGATTATAGGGAACTCTATCACCTCAAGCAACTCCAGTTCATATTCAGACATATCAAGAGTTAGGAAATTCTGAATATTGAACCTAAATGAGACTTCTCTTAAGAGGCAACATGGTACAATGTTAAGAAGATCAAGTTGGAAGACATAGATTAAAATCCCAACTCTCTGTCATTATACTAGTTGTATAACCCAGACAAAGCATTTCACCACTTTGTGGCAATTAGGCAATGAAGTAGATAGAGCATTGGACCTGGAATCAAGAAGACCTAAGTTCAAATTTAGCCTCACACTCTTATTAGCTGTGTGACCCTGGGTAAGTCACTCAACCTCTATCTTCCTCAGTTTCCTCAACTGCAAAATGGGAATATTAATATCAGCTACTTCCCTATATTGTAGGAAGGATCAAATAAGATAATATTTGTAAAATGCTTAACACAGTGTTTGCGGCAGACTAGGCATTTAATAAATGTTTGTTTCTTTCCTTACTCTAAATTTCAATTTCCTCATCTGTGAAATGAAAGGGTTAGACTAATATGATTTTGGAGTTCTTTTTCCATTCTAGATCAATAATTCGACAAACTTCCATCCTCTGGTTCCTAATTCTGCTCTTTGGGAACAATGGAAGAAAGTCTAATCCCTCCTTCCCATTACAGCCAACCCTTCAGCTATTGAAAGACAGTGGCAATATCTCCTCTAAGTCTCCTTTAATAGTAGGCATTCAATAAATGTTTGCTGCAGCTGCTGATAACATATTGGAGGAATTGCTTAGCTGTGTTTTTAATTTCCTCAATTCAATTGAATTGAATTCAACATGTATTTACCGACTCCCTATTGCATGCATAATCATCCCTATTGCTTCCTAAGAGCACCTTTAACTTTTATTAGCATGCTGTTGGTGCTACTAGGCTCCCTACTGAATACAGGTTTTCCAGGCATAATCTGTTAGAAACCCTACAGGAAAAGGCTTTCACGTTAGCTTTTCATAATGAGCTGCAAGTTTTTCTGCAAGCTATAATAGCTCTGACCTTTTACTGCTCTGCTGCATTGTCTACTCAAGTCTGTTTGGCTGTCTATTATTGGCATAACCTAGGTTTCTAGGTGACTTCCATGGAGTACTTGGATTTTCCTCACTGGATTATCAGTTTTCATGTTTCCAAACTATTTTATTCCACTGGTTTCATTGGAACTTTCAGATGTATATATACATATATATATACATATACATATATATGTATATATATAGAGAGAGAGAGAAAGATGGAGAGATGTGTGTGTATATATACATATACATACATATATATACACAAACACACACATATGTACTAGAAAGAGAAGCTGTATTTCAATATAATTGGTTTTCTGTATAATCTTATATATTTGATTTATTTAAAAACATTATTCTTAGAAGGGTCCAAAGATTTCACCAGACTGCCAAAAGAGTCCAGGACATAAAAGAAAAAAAAAGATATTAAGAACCCTTGATATAGATTGTCTACCACAAATTAATACAAAGACTATGTAGGATTTGTTACTTCAGAATCACATTTTCAAATGTGTCTATTAGACTAAGGTGTACTGGCTTCTCATCACTTGCCATCAAGCCCCAGGTACTTGGCCAGTCAAGACCCAACTCCAAGTTTCTCTGGTCTCATAATGATAAGTATATGCCCACAAGAGAATTCCATTTTCCAAGGAACCCTAAAGATGAGGACCAATGGCTAGGATACTGCCTCAGAAGAAAACACACATTCACAATCCAGGGGAATAAGATGGGAGACACCGCTAATTACCAGAGGGCAAGAATTCCATGGCAAAAGAGAAGAAAGCACAAGTGTTCTAGAATTTTGTAACACTCAGATTCACAACCCTGTTAATAACCGCAGAACGGAGCTAAAGACTAACCACTTTCACTAATTAACATAGAAAAAAAGTGTCCTTGCTGGAAAATCGAGGTCAGGGTTTTTGAGCTTTTTGTGTATTTCATAGACCACTTTTGCACTCTGATGAATTATACGACCCTTTCTCAGAATAATGCTTTTAAATGCATAAATAAAATACGTAGAATTATTAAGGGAACCAATTATATTAAAATGCAATGATCAAATGTTTTTTTTAAAAAAAACAATTTCATGGATGCCAGATGAAGAATTCCTTTCCTAAGAGATGTGGCAGTCTGTATCCAGATTGGAGGAGTGAATACCTAGCAGTGTTGCTCCTGATACCATTCAATAAGCATTTATTAAGTGCTTACTATATGCCAGTCACATAGTTAGGGGGGGCAAAAATTTTTAAAAAAGGCAAGAAAGATAAAAAGGGACCAGAATTGTGGAAGCCTTTAGATACCAAAGAGAACTTTATATTTTATTCTGTAGGTAATAGGGAGTCACTGGATTTTACTGAATTGAGTGAAGGGGAGCGATGTGCTTTAGAAAGCATATGGGGGATAAACTGCACTTTAGAAAAATAACTTTGGCAGGTGTGAGTATAGATGACTCTTCCCAAGCTTTATAGTTGGCACATGAGTTTCTTGTGGCTATAGAGATACCAGCAGCAGAAATGACAGCTCCACACTAATGGAAGACTATGTGAGAAAAAATGTCAGTTAATCATAGACTCTCTGATTTGAAAGGAATCTCAGAGTCATCTAGAGTGAGAACAACCTGTGCTTAAAAAATCCCCTCCACAACAAACTTGACAAATGGTCATCCAGTTTTAGCATGAAAACCTCTACTGAGTGGGATACCACTATCTTCCTAGGTAAACCATCCCATTCTGGGAGACTTTAATTATTAATCAATTATTCTTTGTGTCATACCAGAGTTTACTTCTCTGCACCTTCCACCCATTAGTCCTAATTCTGCCTTCTGAGGCCAAGCAGAACAATTCTATTCCCTCTCCTAATGATAGGCCTTCAAATATTTGGAGATAATTATGCCTCACCACACTCCAAGTCTCTTTCCCCTAATCTAAATATCATTTAACCAAGCCTCCCATGGACTAAACATAAATATTCCTCCTAATCATTCTACTTCATTTGCTCTAAAATTACAGGTCTTGTTTGGTCCCAGAAGAGACACAATATCACAAATTCATGGCATATTCAATTAGCCCGCAAAGTTATGAATGATTTAGCAAAAGAATATAACTCATTATAAGGCCTCAATAATTGTAATGGAGAAACTGTCATCTAAAATATTTAATTATCACATAGCTACTGGACCCGTGATTCCATTGGGTTCTGGGTATGTAAAACTCTCTCTCTACTGATGCACGTCAGTACCTTCTCTATAACTTAATATCTTAGACAGTTGTCTGGGGGCAAAGGGAGGTTAAGTGACTTGCCCGGAGTCATATGGTCAATATGTATTTGAGATAAGTCTTCAACTCAGATTTTCAGAGGTTTGCCACATAATACCTCAATTTCTCCTCTTCCCTACCATTAATTATTATTTCATCAATCGAGCAATTAGTTAATTAATTTCCCTACCATTAATTAAATATTTCATGAAGGCATCAGACTACAAAAGGTACACAAGAGAAGACCTTGAATTTTTGGAGCAATGAACTCCTGGAAACTGCAGAAAAGGGAATTTTTTTCTCAATCAGAAGCAGCTTCAAGAACTACTTTGATAAAACTTGCTCTTGCTTCTGCAAGAAGCAAGGTAGATAAACTGACAAGTATATAAGTCTTGCCCCTGAATTCTCCTAAGTGCCAGAACTTTCTAGTGAATTAAGATGAGAGGGAACTCGATGCCCCAGGTTTTACCTTCAGTGCTGTTCACATCAGGCTATAGAGACACACAACCATGGGCCAGCCTTTGTGCAGTAGCCCAAAAGGATGAATTTGTCAGAAAAATAGAAACTTATCCACTCTCCCTTATTTCCCATTATTCTGAAAAGCTTTTACTGAGAGAGATCAGATTTGTTCTGCATGGCTACCTTATCATCATCTTCTGCTCTTTATTGCTCATAATTTTATTTCGTTCTGAACATTTCAAATAACTTTAAGTTAATACTTTAGTATCTGCCCTAGTAGTGTCAAACACATTTACAAATCAAATGAGTGTTAGCTTTAGGAAACTTCCTATCAGTCACAGGTTGCTCTTTCTCTATCTCTTCCAATCTCATTTGTCACTCAAATAGAAGCTATGATAGATGGATAGATGGATAGATAGATAGATAGATAGATAGATAGATAGATAGATAGATAGATAGAT
>NW_020954751.1:8994262-9080062 GCF_900497805.2 Vombatus ursinus | reverse complement strand
GATAGATAGATAGATAGATAGATAGATAGATAGATAGATAGATAGATGGCAGAAACAGAACTTTTTGGCTCACTCCACTCTGCATTTGCAACTCTGCCTGGTTTCAGCTACATGGAACAAGATGCCCCATTCCTTAAATCCATCACTGCTAATCTTATCACCAGGCTGGTAATTCAAGCCTGGATGAATACTACCTCCTTCAGCTTCTTCTCCCCTCTGATTGGAAAGTTGGAGGGTGGAATACCAATCTCCTCCCACTGCCTTTGTTTATAGAGGTCATAAATCAGACTGTTTAGATCATTCCACTGTGCATCTGTTGCCCTACCTGGTTTCAATCCCATGGAAGAAGATGCCCCCATACTAGATACCCGCTAGTCTTTCCACCCCATTTGATTACCTGATTCCTTTTGTGTGTTGTCTCTCCCATTAGACTGTAAGCTCCTTGAGGGTGGGAACTGTCTTTGTTTTACAAATTGTATCCCTAACACTTAGCACAGTGCTTAGCACATAGTAGATGCTTAATAAATATTTATTAGATTGGATGAATGGATAAATAGATATGCCTATAAACATAGATATATTTACAATCACATATCCATATTGAACTGATTGAAAGGATCCCATAGTACTAGGATGCTTTTCCTATTATCTCCTGGTGATCCTGCTTTTAGATACCTTGATAATAAGGAACTATAATTACTCACAATTTCAGACAATAGAGTCAGAGAATCTCAAGGTGGAAGGGACCTCATAAACCATCTATTCACTCTAAACAGGAATTCACTCTGCTACACAATCAATAAATGATAAACCACCATTTGTTTCAAGAATTCCAGCAAGAAAGAACCTACTGCTTCTCAAGGTAGACCATCCTATCTCATTCTTCCTTTACTCTATTTTTCAGGAATCCTAAATTTTCTTCTCTGTTGCTTCTGCCCATTGCTCTTAGCTCTGTTCTCTGGAGCAAAGAGCTTTTATCTTCTAGATATTTGAATTTATGACAATTCTTTAATTCCTTTGGGAAATAATTCATAAATGTAAATGTGTTATACTTTTTATGAATTTTTGATGACTCCTCTAGAGCTCAATAAAAGCCAGGGCATCTAGCATCAATCTGATTCTAGAGCAGATGAAAGAAAATTAAGTTAGAAATGCTACTATGCTGCCAAAGTTTAGAGTCCAGGTTTTATTTTATTTAAAAATACAAAAACCATTCTTAGCTCATGGACTGTACAAAACCAGGCAGCTGGATAGACTTGGACCTCAGGCCATACTTTGCTAACCCCTGGCTTGGAGGATGGGTCCAGAGACTGACTGTGTCTGCTGTCAGTGGACCATCCTAGTTTGTCCTTCAGGGAGCCTTGTGTCAGGACACAGGAACAAATGGATGAAATTTTTGGCCAAAGCAAATCATAAAGACACTTAAGGTGTAAAGAGAATATGATTTTTATCAGAGGAAATAATATTCACAGCAAAACACAAAATCAAAAAATCTCAAATGTGGAAGGAACCTCAGATGTCACTTAGTCCAGAACATAATTGAACAGTAATTTTGATCAGCTTGCTTCTACTTGAAGAAAGACTTATGATGTTGGGGATCCCTGAGAGGGAAACCATTGCCTGGAGACAGTTCACATTTTAAAAGTTTTTTTTTTCTTACATAGAACCTAAATCGGCATCTCGGCAACTGCCATATAGTTAGTACTCCTGTATGGGACCAAACAGATAAAGTCTAATAGGTGTCTTCTAGGTAGAGGCCAACAAATATGTAAAGGTAATTATTGTCTCCCCTGAGTCTTTTCCAGGCCAAACATACCCAATTTCTTCCACCTATCGATATATGGCATGACCCAAACACCTGTTATCATTCTTCATTAATCATTCTCTATCTTGTCAATATCTCTCCTTAAGCATAAAACATTAAACAACCCAGTATTCCACATGTGGTCTGACCAGAAAAGAAGACAGTGTGACTATACCCTCCCATCTTCTAGAACAGGGATTCATGAACCCATTCTCAGAATAATCTTAAAAAATCATAATCAAGGGAAATGCAAAATTTTAATTAGAAGTTAGTAAAAACAAAGATGTATCTTCTTTTCCATCTAAGTTCATAGATTCCCTGGGGTCTATCCACAGACATCCCCCCACTAATGGGTCTATGGACCCCCGATCTAGGTACTCTATATATTGCAAATAACCATGAATTACCATTTTCGGTTTCTAAAGCCACTGTTGACTCATGTGCAGTTCATTAAAAGCTGCATTCTGCGTAGGTCCCAGTATTAAGAGCTCAGGTCCTCTGACTCCGAAGACAAATTTTAAATACTATATAAATGCTAGCTATTAGTATTATCACATAGCTAGTATGTATCAGAGGCAAGATTTGAACCCAAGTCTTCCAAATTTGAAGAGTTATGCTCTACCCACTAGGCTACACAGCTTCTCCATATCTTCTATACTGTCCCCCAAAAATTTAGGTGGCAGAGAGGACAGGATCCATTATAGTTAGAATGAGCACAAATTGTTGTCAAAGATGCAGGGGAAACTAAATAAAATCTTATATAGTAAACATTATTTATTTGACAATTCACTATAAATCTAAGGAATTCTGTGTTAACTAGAATATTTGATTAATTAGACCAGAATATTTTATTAACTAGAGTACATTATCATAAATCATCCTGGATAATGGTTTGCAATATGAACATCAGCTGTTGCTGTGCAGTGCTGTTTTAAATTCTTGGCAAGAATCACGGATTAAGAGCCATATTCCGATTTAAAACACCCAGTGAAGTGTCATTGCAAGTGACTAATGGTTCTATTATCAGGGACTTAAAGCTCAGACAGTGTCTGTCTCCTCCTTGTAGTAGCTAGGACCAAGCATGGTTTGTACTTCATAAATAAGACATAAATCGGGTCTGCCCTTGAGTCTAACAGAGCAACCAATGTCAGGGGTTAATTACTTTGGCCAAAGTCACTCTGCCCACCCACTATGCAGAGCTAACCCTCTGAGACAAGTTCATCAGAAAGGGGTTTATACTAATTCAAAAGTAATCTTAGTGTAGTAAAGGTGCTGGCCTTGGAGTCAGGAGCTCTGGGGTCTTTGTCCCAGCTATAGACTTAGTTGGTATGATGCTGGGCAGGTCATGTCAGCTCTCGGGATCTGAGTTTGCTCACATGGGAATTGAAGAGTTAAAGCCTTATCATCTATTCCAGCACTAAGATGCTATTATTTGATGGACAGGTAATCACATGAAGTCTAGCCAAAGCAGAAGTCTCTCTTGAATAGTAACTCTGAGGGTGGAAGGAAAGAAGGAAGGAAGGAAGAAAGGAAGGAAGGAAGAGAGCAGGGAAGGAAAGAAGGAAAAAAGGGAAAGAGGGAGGGAGGGAGGAAGAAAATAAGGCAAGAAGGAAGGAGAAAGAAAGAAACAAAGAGAAAGGAAAAAAGAAAAAAAGAAGGAAAGAAAAAGGAAGAGGGAGGAAGGAAGTCAGAAAATTAATGCTTTAAAATGTTGAAATAATTTATTTTACAATATATTATTAGATGGGAAGAAATATAAGAATGGGCCTGTAACTTCATTGATAGCAGAACCTTCCAGATTAGGAAACTCCCTCTTGAATGACAGTCAGTATCTTCTATGCAATTGCTAGTCTTAGGACGCTACCTAGAAGACTGAAAGGAAAAGTGATTTGCATAGAGCTACACAACCTGTATGTGTCCTAGACAATACTTGAACCCCATTCTCCTTGAATTTGAGACCATCTCTCTATATACTTTCCTACATTGCTTCTCAGTATGATATGAGAAAGGGGAGTAAAACATTTTACCTAATACCAGCTAAAAACAAATTAACTAACTAAACTGAGTTTCAAATGTAATACATATAACTCATTGTCACATTACTGGATTCAAAGTAAATGCTAAATCTGTTACTGATCATAATATCTCAGTTAGATGGGACGTAAAATATTACCTGGTCTAACCCTTACATGAAGAAATATCCCCTCTCTACAAATCTGACAGGTTGACCTCCAGCCCCTACTTGAAGACCTTCCAGGGAACAGATTTGGAGTTAGAAGACCTCAATTTTCACCATGTCACTTACCCTAATGAATTGTATGACTTCAAGTACATTGCTAAGACTCCCCTCTCCACTTCCTTCTTCTATAATATAAATAGGTCATACTTGATGATTTTTTAAAAATTTCCTCTTGGCTCAGATTCTTAAAATCTAGCCACTGCTTAGATTCTTATAATCTAGCCATGGCTCAGATTCTTATAATCTAGCCACGGCCTACCCATGTTCAGACTCCTTAAGAGTCTGCCCAATATGATGGATGTTTCAGTCTTTGGCTGAAAACAAAAAAACAAAAAAAAATTTCCTCTTCCTCTATAATTAATTAACATTTTCTTTTAGTTTCCATCCTTTCAACATGAGCAATTCTCATTTTGTTGCTGTCCATACTTACCAATATCTATCTCCCTATTCTGTTCAGTTGCCCTTACCATCACAGCTTTAACAACATTTGGTGACCATACTTGTAATGAATATTTCACATGGAGATTCACTGTGATTTTACACAAGGGCAGGGAAGCATGTCTTGTTTTGTTTCCAAAGACTTTGTTGCCCAAAACTTTTGTGTTTTCATTCCTTCAACCATTTTTTTTTTATTCCACAACTATTTCTTAAGTACTCAAGTCAACACAGTTCCTGTACTCAAAGAACTTAAATCTAATAAGAGATGGGAATTTTGGTTAGACTGGGTCACTTCCTTGGAAAGAGATGGTATGTGTAGACAGGAAAAGTTAGTTTGACTGATGATGAGTTTACTAGGTGAAGCAACTGACATCAAATGACTTCTACCAGTGACTATATTAATTTTCATCTAGCTTGTTCATGATCAGTGTATTTAAAGGTGGCCAAGGTTGGCTTATTCTAGACCAGTAGATTTATAAAAGGCTCCAACACCCTTTGATCTCCTTAAGTACAAAACTACATTAGCTCTAACCATTTGGGGCTACTCCGAATCAGCCTGTAGTTCTGAGCATAACTGCTTCATTTCCCAGAATCAGAGTGAATATTAAGATTCCGGTGGTGGTTGGGAGGCAGACTAAGGATGGGTATTCTTGTATCCTTTTTTATGTTTGCCAGAGTCTGATTTATGGTCTATCAATAAACCCAGTAATTAGATGAACTGAATGCAGGGTTATGCCTTTCTTTCTTTCTTTCTTCCTTCCTTCCTTTCTTTCTTTCTTTCTTTCTACCTTCCTTCCTTCCTTCTTTCCTTTTTTCTTTCTTTCAATTCCAAACAGGACTGACAGAGCAGATAATCTATTAGGAATTTAATCCTAACTGAATTCAATTTAATGATCATAGGATTTAGACATGAAAGTCACTTTAGGAATTATCCCTTCATTTTACTGATGAAGAAATTGAGGTGACACATAACAAAAGTAGTAATTAGCCAAGCCAGGATTTGAACCTGTCTTCTATTTTTTTTCACTCTTTAAAAAAATTTAATATTTTATTTTTCCTTACTATATATAAAACAATTTTTAACCTTTGTTTTTTTTTTACAATTTTGAGTTCCAAATTCTTTCCTACCCTGCCATTCCTCCCCCATCATTGAGAAGGCAAGCAACTTGATAAAGGTTATATATGAGCAGTCATGCTAAACATATTTCCCTATTAGTCATGCTGTGAAAGAAAATAGGCAAAAAAAAGGAAGAAAAAAGCAGTATGCTTCAATACTCATTCAGATTCTATCAGTTCCTTCTCTGGAAGTGGATAGCATTTTTCACCATAGGTCCTTCAAAATTGTCTTGGGAACCCAAGTCTTCTGATACTAACCAACCAACAATACCTCTACTAAAACTGACCTATGCTTTTCTATCTCCCCGCACAACTTTGGAAGAACTTCACCTCCAGGTCATAACTATTGTTCTGCCATTTAGCAGGTGGCATAGTGGATAGAGATCTGTGCTTGGAATCAGGAAAATCTGAAATTATATCTGGCCTCAAACACTTACTAGCTATTTTACCCTAGGCAAGTCACTGATTGCCTCAGTTTTTCTCAAGTGTAAAATGAGGATAATAATGGTAGCTACTCCTCCTGATTGTTGTGAGGATTGAATGAGATAAGTGTGAAAAGCCCTTAACATAGCCTTGGCATATAGCAGGCACAATATAAATGCTTATTCCCTTTCTTCCCCACCCCCAACCCCATTTAACTTCCCCAAAGAGATGAGAGCACCTCATAAACCATATTGTACAAATTACAAACCTTTTATTAAATAACACCACTTCCAGTACTTGTGAGGAGTTAGAGCTTTCTTTAAACTGAGGAGTTCAGATCAGATGGCACCTAAGTGCTACTTAAAGACAGTCTACATACAAGCATTTATATAAGTACATACTATGTACCAGGCATTATACTAAGTGCTAGGGATACAAACAAGGAGAAAACACTTGGTTCCTGCCCTCCAGGAGCTCATGTTCTAATGAAGGAAATAACAGGTATATGAGTATGGACATGCAAGATAAACATTGTGTAAATAAGTGTGAATGGCCTTAATCTCAGAGGGAAGGCACTGGCAGAGAGGCACACCAGAAAAGGCCCCTTGGAGAAGGTGAGGTTTGAGCTGAATCTTGAAGGAAGCCAGGAATAGTAAACTGTGAATTGGATGGGTCACTAGAGTATTTCAGGCATAGAGAAAAGCCAATGTAAAGACACAGAGATGGAGGATAAGAGTGACATTTTAGAGGAATTACAAATAAGGAATTACAAATAACTGGATAATAGTGTGTAAAGGAGATTCAAGTTTAAGAGGCCTGAAAAGTAAGGAAGAGAACAGGCTATAAAGAGCTTTAAATAGCAAACAAAAGAGTTCATATTTGATCCTGAAGGTCAAAGGTCATTGGGCCATCATGGCTCAATGAACAGAGGGTAATATGGTCAGACATATGCTTTAGAATAATCACTTTGGCAGCTTAGTTTAGGACAGATTAGAAGGTGGAAAGACAAGAGACAGGGAGAGAAGTTAGAATGTATTGCAATACTCTGAGTGGTAATGAGGCTCTGAATGAGGGTTGTAGCAATAAGAGTAGAGAGAAGGAGACTTATAGAAGAGAGTAATGCTAATTTGTTCCAAATTATAAATTGGAATGGGAGGGGCAGCTAGGTGGTGCAGTAAATAGAGCACCGGGCCCTGGAGTCAGGAGGACCTGAGTTCAAATCCAGTCTCAGACACATAATACTTACTAGCTGGGTGACTCTGGGCAAGTCACTTAACCCCAATTGCCTGGCCCCCCTAAAAAGATTGGAATTGGAAAAACACATCTTTGAACCTTTCACTCCCCTACACTACCTAGGCGGCTAGGTGGCGCTACAGTGCATAAAGCACTAGGCCTGGAGTCAGGCCATCTCCAGTCATCCTGATCCTTGTTTTGCCACTAAATGCAGATGGTTCTGGAGGAGAGAGTGAGGCTGGTGATTTTGCACGGCTCTCTTTCACTTAAATTCAATTCACTTACAAGTCTTGACATCACCTTCCTGATGTCATTGTTCATATTCAAGGATGAAGGACAAACAACAACAACAACAACTAATCTGCAAAACAACTGAGTAAGGCTAGATGACATAAAGTAGCTTCTAGTTCCCTGTATCTTTCATCTTTAATCTTATAATGCCATTTACTGCTCGAAAAGGGAATAGTGTTGTTGTACCATACTTCCCACTCTCCAGATCAAATATGGTCACCTCTACCCACCAGACAGTGCTTAGTTAATTGCTCTCCCATACAAGTTATTTATAAACTGGGTATTGATAATCTCGGGTGTGGTTATAATCCCCCAGGAGATCATAAGCACATTTGAAATACTGTAGCACAATGTACTTCCCTAAATGACTTTATCTCATCATTTTAGTGGAGGATAACTTTGCCTTTCCAACCTCACCTAACCAATATGATAATTTTAATTAGCAAAGACAAAAATGAGCTTTTAAATTTAAAGGTGAACATGAGTCAACAGGACATTATGCACGGAGGTTGCAAATAGTGACTAAAGGTGTGATCACATCTAAGTAACACCTCAGAAGTAGATTAGTGGAAATAAAGCTTGTTAATATTCCCCAGTTATTGCAAGGAAATAAATAACTCAACAAATTGTAAATGGTGGCCATTGTTTGAGGGTACCATTATCAAACGCAAATCATGATTTATTATGAACAGACTTCATGGAGTATGTGGCACCTAAGTGCCTTTACTAACTGTGCAACCAGAAACTTCATCAGACTGCCAAACGGGTTGAAGATACTCACAAAGAGTCAGGAAGACCAGATTTCAAATCTTGCCTCAGATATTTATTATCTGTGTGACTCTAAGCAAGCACTTAACTTCTGTCTGTCTCATTTTCTTCAAGTATAACATAAGACTGAATCAGATAATGTTCTTGGAGCATAGGAAAACACCCATCTGTACAAATCCAAACTAAATGAGAATCATAACAGAACCTACCTTGCAGAGTTGTTGTAAGGATCAAATGAGACAATATTTGTAAATCATTCAACACAGTGTCTGGTGCATAGTAAATGCTATATAAATGTTTATTCCCTTTTTCTTTTCCTTTCCCCATCTAAAAGGACAATCAAAATGATCTCTTTTTTTTAATTGTTTTTCAGCATGATGTAATGAACCAAAATTTAAAAGTCTTGTTTTTAGTCCTCCTCAGATACTAATTAGCTATGTGAACTTGAGCAAATCACTTAATTATCTTTTGCCTCAATTTCTCCATTGGTCAGTGAGGTAAAGGAATCAAATGTCCTCTATAGTCCTTCTATAGTACTGGCCTTTATTGTACCCATTTAGTGCAAAAATGTAAATTCTCTGAGGTTGAGTCTGTCTTATAGTTCTATTTCCTTCAGCATCTAACTTTGTATTTAATAGGTTCTTAACAAATGACTAATTATAATTATATGATTTTATGACTCATTTTCTTGTTCTCAAGTGAAAGAATAACTTGGCTTTCAGTTGCTGGATTGGTCCAAACTAATTCCCTCAAGAAATGTGTTTTTCTTTAGGTCTTTGGTTCCAAATCAAGCACCATGTATTTAGGGAAAGTGAAAAGGAAAGTCTGTGACACTTAAATGGCTGGCCAATCAAAGGCCTAAGCAGTTCAGAGACACCCTAGTCTAAAAGCAACTGAGCACATTGCTCTAGGTTCTTTGAAAGAGTTCTGGGGGGCAGAGCCAAGATGGTGGAGTGAAAGCAGTGACTTGCTTTAGCTCTCCCACAAACCCCTCCAAATACCTGTAAAAAATGGCTCTAAACAAATTCTAAAGTAGCAGAACCCACAAAAAGACAAAGTGAAACAAATTTCTAGCCCAAGACAACCTGGATGGTTGATCAGAAAGGTATATCCCACCACGCGGGGAGAGGAGCGCAATGTGGCTCAGGCCACAGTGAACCTGAAGCAGGCCTCAGAGGACTGAATTGCAGGCAGCTGTGGTGGTTTCCAGACTTCTCAACCCATGAATGACAAAGACAACTTAGAAGGTCGGTGAGAAAAGTCTGTGACTGCAGTGAGAGAGGAGCTAGGTCTCAGCCGCAAGTCTGGAGCTTGGCCTCTGGGGCAGCAAAATCTCTTGCTTTGCCTGTGCCTGGATCTGGGTCACAGTTCTGAGGGGTGGTCCTGGGGCAAGGAGGAGCCCTGGCATGGTGGAGCTTGTTGTGGCAGTGGAGAGGAAACACCTCACCTCTTATCATACCACCTTGGAAGAACTGAAAATTTATAGGTCCCTAGAAGTACCTCTGAAAATAGCTGTACAAACCCCCAAAGCTTGGGACAGTACATTCTCCACATTGGAAGCAGACTCTTACCTTCATAAAGAGTTTAAAACTCAAGTAATTGGCTGGGATCATGAGTAAGCAGTGCAAAAAGAGTCAGACTATATTATCTTACTTTGGTGACAAAGAAGATCAACACATACAACCAGAAGAAGACAACAATGTCAAACCCCCTACATCCAAAGCCTCCAAGAAAAATATGAATCAGTCCCAGGCCTTGGAAGAACTCAAAAGGGATTTTGAGAAGCAAGTAAGAGAAGTAGAGGGGAAAAAGGGAAGAGAAATGAGAGTGATGCAAGAAAATCATGAAAAACAAGTCAACAGCTTGCTAAAGGAGACCCAAAAAAAACTGAAGAAAGTAACACCTTAAAAATAGCCTAACCCAAATGGCAAAAGAGTTCCAAAAGCCAATGAGGAGAAGAATGCCCTAAAAAGCAAAATTGGCCAAATGGAAAAGGAAGTCCAAAAGATTACTGAAGAAAATACTTCCTTAAAAATTAGAATAGAGCAATTGGAAGCTAGTGAATTTATGAGAAATCAAGACACTGTAAAATAAATCCAAAAGAATGAAAAACTAGAAAACAATGTGAAATATCTCATTGGAAAAACAACTGACCTGGAAAATAGATCCAGGAGAGAGAATTTAAAAATTATTGGACTATCTGAAAGCCATGATCAAAAAAAAAGAGCCTAGACCTCATCTTTGAAGCAACTATCAAGGAAAACTGCCCTGATATTTTAGAACCAGAGAGCAAAATAGAAATTGAAAGAATCCACCGATAATCTCCTGAAAGAGATCCCCAAAGGAAAACTCCTAGGAATATTGTAGCCAAATTCCAGAGTTCCCAGGTCAAGGAAAAAAATCTTAGAAGCAGCCAGAAAGAAACAATTCAAGTATTGTGGAAACACAATCAGGATAACACAAGATTTAGTTGCTTCTATATTAAGGGATGGCAGGGCATGGAATAGAATATTCTGGAGGGCAAAGGAGATAGGATTACAACCAAGAATCACCTACCCAGCAAAACTGAGTATAATCCTTCAGGGGGAAAATGGTCATTCAGTGAAATAGAGGACTTTCAAGCATTATTGATGAAAAGACCAGAGCTGAATAGAAAATTTGACTTTCAAATATAAGACTCAAGTGGAACATGAAGAGGTAAACAGGAAAGAGAAATCATAAGAGACTTATTAAGGTTGAACTGCTTACATTCCTGCATGGAAAGAGGATATTTGTAATTCATGAGACCTTTGTCAGTATTAGGGTAGTTGGAGGGGAAAATTATATGTATGTATATGTAGATAGATAGATAGAGGGCACAGGGTGAGTTGAAGATGAAGAGGTCACATCTGGAGAATAAAATTAGGGGGTGAGAGAGGATTCTACTAGGAGAAGGAGAAAGGGAGAGGTAGAATGAGTTAAATTATCTCACCAAAAAAACAAAAGAAAAGGCTCTTACAGTGGAGAGGAAACAGGGGAAGGTGAGAGGGAATGAGTGAATCTTATTTTAGTAGGATTTGACTTAAGGAGGGAATAACATATATACTCAATTGAGTATGGAAATCTGTCTTACCCTACAGGAGAATAGGGGGGAAGGGGACAAGTGAGTAGGGGGATAACAGAGAGGAAGGCAGATTGGGAAAGGGGGTAATCAGAAGTAAATACTTCTGAGGAGGGACAGAGTCAAAAGAAATAATAGAATAAATGGGGGGGCAGGATAGGATTAAGGGAAATAGAGTTAGTTTTTCACAGCATGTCTACTATGGAAGTGTTTTGCATAACAGCACATGTATAACCTATATTGAGTTGCTGGCCTTTTCAATGAAGGTGGGTGGGGAGCGAGGAAGGGACAAAAATTTGAAACCCAAAGTTTTAAAAATAAGTATCAAAAAAAAAAGTTTTCACATGCAACTGGGAAATAAGAAATACAGGAAATGGGATACAGAAATTTATCCTACCCTATAGGAAAATAGAAGGGGAAGGGGATAAGAGAAGGGTGGGAGAGATAGCAGGGAAAGAAGACTAGGGGAAGGGGTTTTTAGAATGCATTCCATCTTGGGGTGGGGGAAGGGGCAAGTGGGGTGAAAATTTGGAACTCAAAATCTTGTGGAAGTAAATGTTGAAAATTAAAAATAAATAAATTTATTAATTTAAAAAAAGAAGAGTTCTGAATTTGAAGTTACAGGACCTGAGTTCCAATCTCTGCTTTGTCATTCACTATCCATATGGCCTGGAGAAGGTCTCAACTTCTCTTAACATCAATATCTGCATCTTTTAATAAGGAGGTTGAATTGGACAATACTCAAGGTCCTCTGTAATTCTAAACACATGATTTTATGACCTTTCCATGCTTATTTATTGCTTCATCCATCATCTCTGATTTTCTGCTCTGTTCCTGGACCCCATTGCTTTCCTGTCTTCTCAACCTGCATGTTTAGATTTAGAGCCAGATAGGCTATAGGGATCACCTAATCCCACCTCCTATTTTAGGAACTGATGCACAGAGTGATTAAGTGAATTGCCCAAAATCACACAGATAGTCAATTACAGAGCTGAAACTACAACCCATCAGTTCCAAATCCACTATTGTTTCCGTTATACCTTACTGCCCTTGTTGTTCAATCATTTCAGTCATGTCCAACTTTTTGTAACCCCATTTAGGGTTTTCTTAACAAAGATACTGGAGTACTTTGCCATTTCCTTCTCCAGCTCATTTTACAAATGAGGAAACTGAGGCAAACAGGGTTAAGTGACTTGCCCAGGGTCACATAGCTAGTAAATGTCTGAAGCTGGATTTGAACTCAGGTCTTCCTGACTCTAGGACTCATACTCTATCTACTATGCCACCCACTATGTAACTTAGATGTAGCCTTAAAAGTCAACCTTTTTTTTTAAATCCACTGCATACAAGATATTGGGCTAGCGCTATGGGCATAAAGATGAAATAAATATTAGGAATAAAATAAAATATAATACTAAAGAGATGAAATAAAACATAACACTTGCCCTCAAGAAGCTTAACAATTAAATTATAACTTTAAAAGAGAATTTAGAGATATCTAGTCCTGGGGTTCTTAACTTGGGATACATAAGCTTGTTTGAATATTTTGATCACTGTATTTCAATATAATTATTTTTCCATTGTAATCTTATCTATTTTGTTCACTTAAACACATTATTTTGGAAAAAGGGTCCGTAGTTTTCACTAGATTGCCAAAGAGGCCCTTGACATAAGAAAGGTTCAAAACCTCAATCTAGTCTAACAGCCTCATTTTTAAATTTGAATAAACAGGGGCCCTGAGTGGTGAAACCTCTTGCCTGGGAATACACTGAATACAAACCAATGTCCTCTGACTTCAAATCCAGGGCTCTTCCACTACCATTTAACCTCTATGAAACATAAGCACAAGGAAGGATGATACCAGGTAGAAAGTGATAACTATAAAGGAGAGATCCAAGCAAAACGTTGGGAGGAAGAGGTCATTTTGTCATTTTTATAGGGTTAGAAGGGACCTCAGAGGCATCATCAATGTCATCATCATCATCATCATCATCATCATAGCACTTATATAATGCTTAAATGTTTACAAAATGTTTTACAAATATTATCTCATTTTATACCTGCAACAGTTCTGAGAGGTAGATGTTGCTATTATCTCTATGTGATACTTGAAGAAATTAAGGCAAACAAAAGTTAAGTGCTTGCTCAGAGTCACACAGATAATAAGTGTCTGAGGCAAGATTTGAAATCTGGTCTTCCTGACTCTAGATCCATTGCCTATCCCTCTGTTCATCTCTCTTCTACTTTTAATGTCTCATGATGGCTGTCACACCTCTGCTTTTCCAAATTCAAACCTATTTCAATACATTTCTTGTCTACACTACTGAGGCCTAAAAGTTGAGGGCTCTATCATGGATTCAAAGACTATGAAAGCCCTTTTACTTCCACAGACTGGGCACCATTACCCATCTTCAGGTGCACACATCAGGGATCAAGGATACTATACTCCAATTACTTTTTTTTTTCTTTTATGCTCTTGGACCTGAGTACAAATTTCAACTTCTGACTGAGTAATCAGCAGGATGTACATCAAAATGTGAAATCAATTAATCTAGTCAAGGCTATAGGAACCAAATGACCCTTTAATTCAAGGTTGTTTATTCAGGGTCCATAGATTCTCATGAGATCTATGAATAAATTTCATGGGGGAGTCTGTGAACTTAGATGGGAAAAAGCTTTTTTTTTTTTAAACTAACCTCTAACTGAAAATTTGCATTTCTTTCAACTATTTAAAGACATTATTTTTAGAAGGGATCCAGAAACTTTATCAGACTGCCAAATGGGTTGAAGACACTCACAAAAAGTTAAGCATCCCTGCTCTAACTCTAACTGGACATAGAATTTCTCATGTAATCTCTTCTTCACCATCTCAACCAATACTATCTCTTCCCAGGCTAGACTTTTGTAATTATTAAGATTTCATTCTGTAAGCTGGTAGTATCTGAGACCCTTGTCATAATTCAATTCAATAAGCATTTATTAAGTCCCTTTTATGAATAAGGCACTATGCTAGGCATCAAGAACACAAAGAATTTCAAAAAGTTCCTACCCTCAAAGAGCTTATATTGGTGGGTCTGGATGGGGAGAGGGAGAGGAATACCTCATATACATAGAAAATTAAACATTAAATATGTGTGTGTTTGTGTGGAGAGAGAGAGAGAGAGAGAGAGAGAGAGAGAGAGAGAGAGAGAGAGAGAGAGAGAGAGATTTCCAGGTGGATGGTTCATGTCTAAAAAAAAGACACTTTGGGGACAGCTAGGTGGCACAGTGGATAGAGCTTTGGCCCTGGAGTCAGGAGGACCTGAGTTCAAATTCAGTCTCAGACCAGACACTTGACACTTACTAGCTGTGTGACCCTAGGCAAGTCACTTAACCCCAATTGCATCATAAAAAAAGACAATTTGCTAACCATAAAAATGGGTTTCTCGTGGGCAGAGTAGAGTAAGATATGGACATGGAGGAATGGTGTTGACATAGATGGCTATGGTAAAGGAAGGAGTGGTGGTACCTACAACCTAGACAGCCAATGACTTTGAGTAGAGTCATTGGGTAATAGATTACCATAGTCTTAACACGGCTTTGGCCATGCAATGTTTCTGTTAAGGGGACCTGAAAACCACCAAGAATTCATATTAAAAGCTCTGCTATTTTCTCAACAAAAATTTCCTTACTTCTATCAAGGTAAGAGCCAAACAGAGCAGCTTTTTCTAATATTCATTATCAGACAGAATGAAACGTTCTTTGAAAGAATGGAAGAAGTGTTTCAAGAGGAGGGGGAAAGGGGAGGAAAAGACTCCAAGAGCCCAGAGGAATCCAAACCTGTGTCAGGAGGTTGAAATGTGGAGGAATGAGGTGAAAAAGAAGGGGGTAGGGGTCTAGAAAGAGCACTGAATTCGGAGTCAGAAGACCTAGTTTCAAATCTCTTGCTCTGCTACTTAGTACCTGGGGGAATTTAGACAAGTCACTTAACTTCTCTTGATCTCAGATCCCCCAAACAAAAAATGAAGAGGTTGAATGAGATACTATGAACCACTCTGTGGTCCCTTCTAGCCCTAAATCTATGATTCTAGTATGGGCCAGCGACTACGTGAAGCTGTGCCACAGCTTCTTCTTGTAACAGATGGATCCAAACCCTCCTGTGTCATTTGAAAAGAGGTCATCTAGTAATGGCCATTGGAAGAAGGAATGAGTAATGGAGGTTGGCAATTCTCCGCTAAGAGGAATCAGAGATATTTAGCCTGGAGAAGACTGAAGGGAACATAATTCCTATCATGGAGAAGAAAGTTAAGATTTGTTCTGGTTGACTCCAAAGACAAATATTAGCAGCAATTCGTGGAAGTTGTAGGGCTCATTGTACTGAAAAATATTTTAAAGTAGAGAGCTAAGTCAAAGGGGAATGGGTTGCCTCATGAAAAAAAAAAAAGAGGGAGAGTTCCTCATTCTAGAGGTGCAAAGGATATTTATTGAAGGGATTCATGTTTAAGTAAAGATTGGACTACCTGACCTCAGAAGTCCCTTCCAATTTTGAGATTCTATGACTGTGTAATTTTATTCTATAAAAGCCTTGGTTTCCTCCTTTACAAAATGGATTAGGTATTCTCTAAGGCCCCTTCTAATTTTAAATCCTATCATCCCATCATTTCATTATCTTAATTTTCCTATTACAAATTATATTCCCACCCTATCTATTGTATGGGGTTGGCTGATGAAGAAAAATTAAGAAAACACACTTCTCTCCTTCTATTGCAAAAATGAAGAGTTATGGGTATGGAATATTGGATATTCAGGGTGTCTCAAAAGTCTTCAGTAAGATTTTTGAGACACACTGTGCTATCAAATGTGGCTGCTATGTTGGTTAATTTTGCTGAACTTCCTCTTCCCTCCTCATTTATTTTTCTTTTAAAATCTTTCTTAAAAGGGAAGACTTGCTAGAGAAGTGAAAGGAAGGACACATTCAGAAATGAATGATATGACAACAAAAGATAGAAATAAGTTAGTATAAATATAAATGAATGAAAATAAGCAAATTAGAATATAAGCTCCCTGAGAGCAGGATTTTGTTCTTTGTACTTATATCCTCAAAGCTTAATACACCTGCTTGATATATTCATCTTCACTAATTGTCATCAAAGAAGCTTTCTTTCTACTAAAGCATTCTCCTAATTAACTGAATACTAGAGGGGTCAACCAGAGAAGTTCCCAATCAAGGTGATGGTACATAAGGAATTTCTCCTGATTGGTTGATTAAGTTGCTGCTGCCCTTCTTGTAACCTATATAAGCAAGCTGGGCCTACTCTGGGACTCTTGAGGACTTGCTTTTGGACATTTTCCTTCTATCTTGCAGCCAAGGGAAGGGGAAGGCGATTCCTCTCTTTTACCCTGTGATCAAGAACAGTGATGGCAAGTTGCTTAGGAAGCCTATGGTATGTATAGCTTGGCTAAAATCCCACCTTCTATAAAAAACCTTTTACAACCCTCCTTAATTCTAGTGCTTTTCTTATGTTAATTATCTCCAATTTATCATGTCTCTATCTTGTTTATAATAAGCTGTTTGAATTTTGTGCCTCCCCCCCATTATACTATGAAATCAAGGACTGTTTTTTTTTCACTTTTATTGTATCCCCAGCACTTAGAACAGTATTTATATGGAACATACTATGCCCTTAATAAATGCTTGTCCACCTGAATTAATTGGCTTAAGTAAATAGATGAATGCAATGGGGGAAAAAAGAAAGAGAAGAAAATGTGGAGCTGAATCCTAATTTCATATTGACCATTTCCAGGGTCAATTGTTTGTATCCCCTGCCCTATAAAAATGGACAAAATGAAAGGAGAGCCAGATGTGCATGAAGCTACACTGGAGAGATATATGAGTCATGTTAACAGGCCACCCCTTCTTTGGAACTACTATATCAGTGGATCATACATTTTAGAGCAGGAAAAAGCCTAGTCTTTCTACCCCAAGTACTCAACCTTTTTGTTTGTTTCAAGGCAACTAGGTAGTCCAGCAGATAGGGCACAGTAGGCCTGGAATCAGGAAGAAATGAATTCAAATCTAGGCTTAAAGGGCTGTGTGACCCTGTGCAAGTCATTTAACCTCTATTTGTCTCAGTTTCCTCAAATGTAAAATAGGGGTAATAGTATCTGTCTCACAGGACTGTTGTATCTAACGACATATTCGTAAAGAACTTAGCACTGTTCCTGACACATAATATGATCTTAATAAATGCTTGTTCCCTTCCTGTTGTCAAAGACACCTTTTGAAGTCTGGTGAAACCTAAGAATACCTTCCCAAAGTAGTGAGTTTATTTTTTCTTAATTTATAACTGAAAGAAATGTTAAATTTCAAGTTAGTGAAAATAAAGATATATACCTCCCCAATTTAGCTTCACAGACTCTGTAGACACCCATATTAAGAGCTCTCATTTGAGTACAATCACCTTATTTTTAGATGAAGAAATTGGGACTTAGAGGTTTAAGTGACTTGCCAGAGGTCACAGAGGTATAGAGTGGCAAAAGGGAGATTTGGAGTGCTCTGGAGTTATTTGATTCCACACAGCTGTTCCCCAGGTCTAGGAACAACTTGTACCAACCCTACCAGAATGACAGGAAGAGAGGAGTTAGTGTCCATGAAGCCAATGGAACCACGGTTTTATTCTCATAAGACTCATGAGGCAGAGTCTCAGAACATGCATTTTATCAGAAATACTACTAGGGTACTGACTTGTCTGAGGGCAGCTAGGTGGCACAGTAGATAGAGTGCTAGACCTGAAGACAGGAAAACTCATCTTCCTGAATTCAAATCTGGCCTAGACATTTACTAGCTCTGTGACTCTGGGCAAGTCACTTAATCCTGTTTGTTTTAGTTCTTTATTTGTAAAATGAGCTTGAGAAGGAAATGGCAAAGCATTCTAGTATCTTTGCCAAGAAAACTCCAAAAGGGTCCCAAAGATTTGGACGTAACTGAAATGACTGAACAGCAACTGACTTGTTTATCCTGGAAAACTACCACTACCTCTGCAGAAAGTACCAACCACAGCTTTGGCACACAAGACATCCAGGGGAAAGAGATACAAATACAGTACATTGCTGTTCCAACTGCTTCTCAGGTGGCCAAACCCCCAGGGACAATTCAAAGAGGCATGCCCATGCCCATGTCCGTGAAACATGTTAGGATACCCAGATACTATAGCCATGCCCTCCCTACAATCAAATGAATGGGGGGGTAATGTGGCTGCCAGCTTAATTATCCACCAACAAATATCATTTTCCTTTCTTCTCCTTAAACCTCCTACTTATATAGTACCCTATAACCAACTCATTGGAGGAAGAGGAAGAAGTGATTTCCCAAGTAGAGGGAATGCCCTAAGAAGAAATCCCTATTGCAGTACAGATCAGTACCTGTTCTTTAACTTACAAAGCTGTCTGGAGCACTGAGGTTTTGAGTGGTTTGCCCAGGCTCCCACAAGCCAGAGACAGGCTTTGAAGACTTGGGATCTTCCTGCTTCCAAGGTTCACTCTCTAGACTCTAAGCACCACACAGCTTCCAAACTGATAAGCAGTAGCACCAGAAACACAGCATCAGACCTTCAAGTCAGTTCTGCTATTATCTAATAGAGCATTCTTTCTTTTACAAAATAAATTTTATTAATATCTCTTGCTTTTCTGTCACCATAATTTCTCTCTGTAGCTTCCTTCTCCCTTCCCATAGAGCAATCTAATATACCAAACAAAACCTTTTTTAAGAAAAAAAAGAGAAAGAGAAAAAATAAACAAAACCAATCAATACATTGGAAAAAATCAATATAATATGTGCAATGTTCCACACTAATGGCACCCCTGAAACCAAACCCCTGACAAAGAACAGGAAAAAGTGTCTTTTCTAGATCTCTTATTTGGGGACATGCTTGTTCTTCCTAATTTTGCAACATTCATTTTTGATTATTCTGTTATTGTTGTTCTTTTCATTTACATTGTAGTAGTCATTGTATCTTTTTCTTGGCTGTGCTTAAAGCTTGACTTTGCATTAGATCACATTAAGTCCTTCCATGCTTCTCTTTGTTCATCATGTTGGTCATTTCTTACAGCACAATAATATTCCATACATTCATTTACCACAATTTGTTTAGCCATTTCCTAATCAATGGGGCTAGCACATACTTTCAAATCATTTCAATATGATTACCTTTAGTGTATGCTATATTCTAGGTATTCTCTCTATACCTATTTCTTGCCCTGCCTTCTGCTGTCTTAATAAGATCAGTATCTGATTCCTCAAATGGATATCTTCCCCTACCCCATGTAGCTATATGTTGAAATCCATCCTTTCTTCAAGGCCAAACTCAGATGGCATCCCCTCCCCCAACTCTCTCTAGACCCTATGAAGTCTTCCTTAAGGCTGCCAGATTAAAATGATCTCTTCTTCTCAGATTTCTCAAAGCTCTTTACTTACACTTAACCGCCTTTTCTCTTAGCTCTTCTCTCTTATGTCATAGTTGTCCATATACATGTCTCTCTCTCTCCTATTAGACTGCCAGCAGGATGGATATCATTGCTGTCTTTTTTGTTTACAACCTTTATGCTATGATATTTAACAAATGTTTGGTGAATAGATGAGTTGAGACATTAAATATAAGCTATACATGTCATGCAAATGCATGAATCTCATCTATAACACCTCTGACAAGTGATTGTCCAATATCCTGAATATCTCTAAATGATGGGGAGCTCATTCCCTAATACATACTGAGTTCCCTTCCTTCCCCTTTTCTCTAGACATTCCTTAGAATTCATGGTTATTTTGCTATTAGATAAGCAC
The DNA here is from genome assembly GCF_900497805.2 of Vombatus ursinus. NCBI lineage: Eukaryota > Metazoa > Chordata > Mammalia > Diprotodontia > Vombatidae > Vombatus > Vombatus ursinus. The sequence goes on along the minus strand of NW_020954751.1, from coordinate 9,059,832 downwards.
AGAGAAATGTCCTTGGGTTCTTGACACAATGATAAATGGTTTTTAACAAAAGTAATCAGAAATATGAATGAATACAGATTTCAACAGAGTCCATGCCCATTCAAAGCAACCAGTCCTGAAGCTACAGTGAAATACCTGTTGCTAATAAATCCCTGGGTTCTGAGCAAGGTCAGGAACGTAACCAAGCTGAAGTTCATTTCTATTTCTCTGGCTGCTTTCCAGTTTACTACTGATGGTCTCTTTAGTTACTACATCTGTGCATTATTTATTAGCAATGTTGCCCCTGGCTGGTGATAAGTGTATGCTTGATGAGTCAAATAAATCAATCTAACTAGTAAGCCAGAATAGCTGAATAGGAACGGGTTGAAACCATGACTTTAAAGGAACAAAAAAGCATTAATTTTTCCTCCCAGGAAGCTTTTCTCTCTGAAAAAGGTATCAAATCAGAAGTGCAGTGATATTTCTTTCCCTAAGCTATCCTTCCACTTTTACTCTCCTGACCTCTTTTTCTTCCTCTCTCCTCACTTCTCTTTTTCCTCATTCTTTTTGTTCTTCACTTCTATGTTTTCTCCCATCTCTTGTCTCTTTCTTCTTTCCTTTCTTCCTCCCTTGTTTTCTCCCTACCTCCTTAAACCCATCATTCCTTCATCCCTCAACCCTCCTCCTATTCCTTCCCCTCTTCCCTTCCCTTCCTTCTTTTTCCCCCTACTCCCTTCATCTTCTCCTTTCTTCTCCCTCCTTCCTTCCCTCCTTTCCTTCTGTAACTGCTTCTCTCCTTCCTTTTCTTCCTTCTTTATTTCCCTTCTTCCCTTCTCCCCTTTGATCCCTTTCTTCCCTGTCTTTCCTTCCCTCCTCCCTGCCTGCATCCTTCTTCATCACATGAAATTTCACAGGAACAGCAGAGCTGGGAGTTATATCAAAATGTCTGAATTGCACTTTCTGTGAGGATGGGGGTAGGCAGTTTGAGGCCTGCACTCAGACTGTGAGCACTCTTTCCTCCTCTTTTGTTTTTGCCAAATGAGGAAGAAGAGCTATTTGTAGTAGCAACTTTAGGAGTAAGTTGAGTAGGTGTGGTATAATTTGAAGGGCAAAAGGAAACCAACTTATTTCCACAAAAAACCTCTCCCACTGACTTGAAAATCAACCATAAGAGTTGTATTTCTCTGGCACTTGGTAGACGATTCAAATTTCAAGAACCCTGTGATAAAATGAGAAACCATCACCTCCTCCCCCCTCAGGGTAAATTTCTCATCCTATGCCATTACAATCATTTTCTCCATTGCAGTCTAGTAGAGAGAGATAAAACAAAGGATAGGGAGGTAAAGGAAACTCAAAGTGACTCCTTTCATTTCTCCTCATCTCTCCATACTCCTCTTTTCTCTGGATGGCTCTTCTTTTTCTATTCTAATCCTCACCTTCTCCCTTTTTTGTTCTCCCTCCTTTCCTTGGGTTGTCTCTTTCTATTTCCATATAAATTTCCAAATGAGGAAGAGTTCAGGATAGAAGAATAGACACACATACACATACACCCCAATTATTTCATTTTGCTTCACTTCTATATTTGTGTCCCCATCGTCTAGTATGTTAATTGGCAAGTAGTGGGCAATTCGTTGCCTCAGTCAGAAAGTCCAGTTCAATCTAGACTCAAAACACACATAAGTTAGGGCATCTTTTTTTTTCCTTTACTGTCACTAGCTCCTAAGATGAACTCCTGTGGGCAGGGAGAAATTTTCAGAGTCTAGATGTATTGGTTTCTGGAAAAATAATCCTAGACCCTGCCAGAGAAGACCAGACTTTCAGGAGTTCTTAGACAGGAAAGTATTTGGGAGAGAGATAGAATAGACTTCCCGCAGAAAGCAGGAAGGAATAGTCTTTGAGTATTGGTGTGGAGAATACATTGATACATAAAGAACCAGGTTTAAGTCTTGGCCCCCAAAAGTAGAAGATTTTCTCCTGACTGAGAGGCTGAGTCAAACAGGAATCTTGAATTGTCTTTCGCTGTATAAATGCTGTAAAAATGAGTCAGAGCACCATTTTTATGTCTAGGACAAGACTGGAGCATAGGTTCATAGGGCTTCACTCATTTATTCTTTTTCTCATCCCTTGGGTATTTGCACATAAAGGTTTCCATAAAGGAGCAAGGGAGGGTGAGTACTACAGGGTAAGAACTTCCTTGGGAAAGGAGATAAGATATGACTAGACCTAGCCAGCAACCACCATATTCCAAAGGCTGCAGCCAATGGAAGGAGTAATTTCCCCTTTGAGCTTTACTACTTACTGAAACCAAGACAGGCACATCTAGCTACATTAATATGTTGCTTAGTTTCTAGTTTCTCATATTTCTTTTTCCATTTCCTTGTTTTCCTCTTTGTCTTCCCTTAGCTCTTTTAACATTAGAAAGGGTTAGCTAGGAAGATGACATATCAAGGAACAGGACCTATCCATGACAAAATAATGGTAATATTCAAGAGCCATAAGATCACAATGATCTGTGGTAGACTGGCAGTTTTTAAGCCGTGGAGGTGTTAGATAACAAACCCAATACAAGGGCCACCCTAGCTCATTAACTTCTTGGTGGAACTCCTATCTTCTTGCACAAGGAAACAGAAGATCTGAGAAGCCGTGCTTACTATGTATCCTTATGCCATTATTCAAAGGGTTGCTGTTGTGGTGGTGGTGGTTGTTGTCTTTTGCTTTTTTGTTTTGTTTTGTTTTTTGTACCAGTTGCTTGCACACCTAGGCTCCAAGTGCTTCACTGAGCCACATCTAATCACTACCTGAAATAGTATTGGAGCTAGATGGGAATATTATGATCATGTAGTCCTTCTTGTAAGTATATGGTATGTAGAAGGGGTTGGATTTATGAATAACTCAAAAAATCTATTTTGGACTTGCCCTACAGTGGTCAATCCCATGGAATGTGTATAAAATTGAACTGAACTTTCCTGGCCACTTTCAGCGACAAAGGGAGCTCAGTATTGAAGGAAGTGTGCTTTGGGATAGTGTAATAATTGCTTTATTAGTCCTTTGGTCAAATAAAGGACCTAGGCTTCCCCTGGACTTCATTATAGGACGCTGAGTTAAAAAGAATTGGCTCCTATACCAGGAACGGTGGCCTACTGAGCATACTATAAAAGGATGTTCTCTTTTCCTTCTTGTTGACCATATAGAGACTCTATGAACCTCTCTATCAATTCCCCATGCAAGGAGGGATAAGCTGCTCACACATGACAGCAAACACATGTGCCACCTAGGTGTGACTGACACTAGATCTCAAATACCCAGCTTCCTCTTCTATTTGTGTTTCTGTCTCTGAGCATAGGTGACTTGACTGAGACCATGAGATGGACAATTCTAGCCTTAGGAAATCCCCATTCTGAGGCTCAGTTTTTTCATCCATAAAAGGGACATAAATACACTTGTACTATGTACCTCACAAGATTGTTAGGAAATTGCCTTATAAATTTCAAATGAAATGGAAGATTATTATTATTATTAAAGTCAGTTGTCGGTGAACAGGTAGCAAAAGCATTTGGGAAGTAGTGATATTTTCTTGCACCCCTGAAACCACAATGAAGATGACAATAAGGGCCTATGGAAGCCCATTGGATGAAACAAGCCAAGAGATTTTGCCCATGCTATTGGGATTTATTGTGTCTAATCTCATGAGAGAAATGATAGCATTGAACAGAAAATGTGGAGCCAGAGAAAATTATATCACCACGACTGGAGCACTGGGGAAGGAAAACCTTCAGTGGGTAAAACAGAAGAAGAAAAATATCAAAGTAGTGGAGTGACTGATTGGGACTTAGACAAGCCAGGAAGCTCTGACTTTGCTACTTATTATGTGGATTTGGGGCAACTTCTTAGGTCTCTCTGAGTCTCAGTTGTGATATCTTTTAAAAACTGGGGTGGGACTAGATGATCTCTAAGGTCCCTTCCATTTTTAGCCAGATGATGTTATTCATGATTTTATCATCCTTCTCCCATTCACTATCACCTCATCACGTACCTCTTCAAAGTATAAAACAATTAGATCGGATTGATTCCTAAGGTTGGATAAGTGTTCAGGGCATGAGGTGTTGAAATAAACATTTTGTAGCTTCTGCAAGTTAGCAGCATCAGCTGATATTCCTTCCCAAGAGAGGAAATGCTGTTAATGTAAGCATTTTTTTTCATTGCCACCACTCCTGAGAATTATTTCTCTGATTCTGCCATGCCTTCTAGGAATATACTACTTAATGTACATAGTAGCATACCATCTGATAAACCCTAATATAATATGCCTTGATTAGAAAGCATTGCTCAAAGTAGGTACTTGTTGGACATCAAATTGTTTTCAGCCTTTTTAAAAACTGTGTGATTCTTTTGTATCATCTGCCCCTTATCCTGACATTTAGATACTAGAAGTAGAAATGAGGGGCAAAGGGACTAGAGTGGGCTGTAAGAGATTTTTATCTATTAGCCTTCATTTATCTGTCATTTAAATATAGGGCAATTTGTCTATTCACTCAATAAAATTTAAGTAGCTGTTTTGTCCAATGACCAAAAAGTGTACGTAATACTGAGGGATTCAAATAAGTTAGCCAAAAAATGCTTCTAAGCCTAATAGACTGTATGGTAACTGCATTAAGTCACAGGACACTTGAGTAAAATGTATAATTACTTGAAAAAGCTCAGATTAATCATTCTGAAAAGGATAATGAAAAACACATTGATTCACTTAATACAAAATGTATGTGTGATTGTGTACATGAGCATGAAAGTGTTATAATAAGAAGGAGCATGGCACAGTAACTAGACTCAAGGTCAGGAAATCTGAGTTCAAATCTTAGCTATGACATTTACTGGTTATAGGACCAGGAGCAAGTCACAACTTTCCTGAGCATCTATTTTTTAAAAAAATTTGTATCAATATATCAATGAAGCATTGAATTCATTGAGTTTTTGTTGTTAGGAAAGAGCTCTGTAAACTTTAAAGTGCTTCCCAATGTAAGCTATCACTGAATGTAAATCTTTCAATCTCAAAAATTTTCATAATTCCAAAGGTCTAGAGGTCAGGACAATAATATTAAACAAAAGTATTAGCCGTTGCAGAAGATCCAATAGGAAAATTAGCTTCCTTAGTTTACCACAATGCCTAGCACATAGTAGGTGCTTAACATATTGATTGATTATCTTCAAAGAAAAAAAGAAATTGGTCAGACACTTGTTCTATTTTTTTAATTTTAAAAGAAAGTCCTAAACCATAGTCATTAAACATAGAATTGAAGGGTCAATATGTTTGTTATCTTTGTTGTTTCTCCTGGCTAATTTCCTAGTAATTTATTCAGTAAATGTAAATGTGTGTAGGTGGTTTTGTGTGTGTGTGTGTGTGTGTGTGTGTGAGAGAGAGAGAGAGAGAGAGAGAGAGAGAGAGAGAGAGAGAGAGAGAAAGAGAGACAGACAGAGAGACAGAGAGAGAGAGAATGTGTATGTGGCTGTGGTGGGCAAAGATCTAAACCCTTACTATCAAGCCAAGTCAATAAGCATTTGCTGTATTAAGTGCTCACTATGTGCAAGGCAGCATGCTAATCACTGGGCATACAAAGAAAGGCAGACCCTGACCTCATAGAGCTCACATTCTAATAAGAAAGATAACAAGTAAACAACTTAAACTACATGTACAGGGAAAGTGAAGGTAATCTCTGAAGGAAGGCACTAGGGGTGTTGTATATCCCCTAGGGTTTATTACGGTGCATTGCTCAAAGCAGTTACTTAAATTTTGAGTGAATAGACACTTGGTCCTAGAATGAAATGACATAAATGAAGGCTAATAGACAACAATCTTTCACAGTCAATTCTAGTTCCCTCCCTCCCAATTTCTGCTTCTGGTATCTGAATGTCAGGATAAGGGGCAAAAGATACAAAGGAATCACAGTTTTTTAAACAGTCTAAAAACATTCACTCAGCAATTAGTACTTTAAATGTGAAATATTTGTCCAATGACCAAGGAGTATACATAAGACTGGAGGGATTCAATTATATCAGTCTTGATATTCTCTCTATAGACAAAACCAGAAGATGAAGAGAGGAACCTAAATGAAAGGATGACTCGTTTACAAGGTCTCATAGGAGAAGCGAAGTAAAGAGTCTGGAGAGTTGCTTTTATCATCCATCCAAAGACAACAAGAAGAGTCATTTCATGGGACATTTAGTCATCTCCTATGGCAGTACTAATGTTAAGTATTTGCAAAAAGACTGCCCTGGCAATAATTACAGTTTATGCAGAGGTTAAAGAAGTACAGAAATTACGTGAATAATTTGATAAGAATCTCCCAATTAAATTAATGTATACGTTGATAATTCAATTCAATAAGCATTTGTTAAGTGCCAATTATGTGCTAGGCACTGTGCTAAGTGCTGGGGATACAAAAAGAGGCAAAAGATCCTGCCCTCAAGGAGCTTACAATCTAATGGGAGAGACAACTTGCACACAAATATATAAAAAGCAAGGTATATACAAGATAAAGAGGAAACGATTAACAGAAGGAAGGCATGGAATTAAGAAGGGTTGGGAAGGCTTCATGTAGGAGATGGGATTTTAGCTGGGATTTAAGGAAGCAAGGGAGGTCAGTAATTAGAGCAGAGAAAGAAGAACATTCCAGAAATGGGGGCTAGTCAGGGAGAATGCCCAGAGCAAAGAAACAGAGTCTTATTCATGGAACAGGAAGGAGGCCAGTGTCACGGGATTAAAGCGTATGTGTTGGGGAGTAAGGTGTAAGAAGACTAGAAAAGGAGAAATGGGATAGGTTATGAAGCACTTTGCATACAAGATAGAGCATTTTGTATTCCTGGAGTTAATAGGAAGCCACTGCAGGTTATTGAGTAGAGGGGTGACATGATTAGACCTGTGTTTTAAGAAAATCACTTTAGAGGTTGAATGGAGAATGGATCAGAGTGGGGAGAAATTTGAGGCAAACAGACCCACTAGCAGTGTATTGCAATAATGAAGGCATGAGATAATGAGACCCTGCACTAAAGTGGTGGCAGTGTCAGAGGAGAGAATGAAGTATATTTGGGACATGTGGCAAAGATAAAATCTACAGGCCTTGGCCACAGCTTAGATATGGGGACGAGAGAGAGGGAGTAATTTAGAATGACACCCAGGTTGTGAACCTGAAGGGCTAGGAGGATGGTGCTGACCTCTACAATAATATGAAAGGTAGGAGTGAGGGGGGTGGTTTTGGGGGAAAGATAGTAAGTTCTATTTTGGATGTACTGTGTTTAAGTGTCCAATGGACTTCCAGTTCAAGATATCTGAAAGGCAATTGGAAACATGAGACTGGAGGTCAGGAGAAGGTTGAGACAGGAAAAACAGATTTGATAATCATCAGCATAAAGATGGTATTTAAAGCCTTGTGAGCTGATGAGATCACCAAATAATATAGAGGGAGAAGATAACCCAGGGCAGAACCTTAGGGACACCTATGGCTAGAAGGTATGATCTGGAGGAGGATCCAGCAAAGGAGACAGAGAAGGAGTGGCCAGATAGGTAGAAGTAAAACTAGAAGAGAATGGTGTCCTTAACACCCAGAGAGAAGAGAGTATCAAGGAGGCTAGAGTGATCAACAGAGTCAGAAGCTGCAGAGAGACCAGGGAGAATAATAGAGAAAAGGCCATTGGATCACTTTTGAAGAGAGCAGTTTTGGTGGAATGATAAGGTTGAAAGCCAATTGTAAGGGGTTAAGAAGGTAGTGAGAGAAGAGAATGTAGAGGCATCTATTGTATAAGGCCTTTTCAAGAAGTTTAGCTATTAAGGAAAGAAGAAATATAGGATGATAGTTATCAGGCATGGAAGAATTAGATGAAGGGCTTTTTTTTTTTCAAGTTAGGGGAAACATGGGCATGTTTGTAGGCAGTAGGAAAGGAGCCAGTAGAGAAGGAGAGATTGAAAATAAGTAAAACAGTAAGTATGACTCAGGAGGTAAGCTATTATAGGAGATGGGATGGAATAGGATCACTTGAACAGATAGAGGGGATAGTCTTGGTAAGGAATAAGGCCATTTCATCATGTGAAGCAGGGGTGAAAGAGGAGAAAGTAGCAGAAGGCATCTGAGTGGTAGGAGACGAAGAAGGGAGAAGTTCATGATGAATGGCCTCATTTTTTTTGCTGTAAAATATGAGGCAAGGTTCTCAGCTGAGATAGTGGGTGAAGGACGAACCATGGGAGGTTGTACAGGGGATGACAAGGTTTGGAAGAGCAACTATGGAGAATTGGATAGTAATTTGATAAAGGAGGTATAGTAGGATTGCCAAAGAGCAGAGAGGGCCCAATTGAGGACATTTAACATAAAGTTTGTAATGGACCCTATCAGAACAGTTAGGTGATTTTCCCTACCTTATTTCTGCAGTACGTGTGTAGTTAGGATACTCAGTGACTTCAGTGCAAAGATGGACACAGACAAGGGCAAAGAGTATATATTGCAAATATGCCCCAGAAATAAGCATCAAGAGAGGCCAAAGACTTATAGACATGTAAGACTTCACACCTAGAGAACTTGAATATTTTCTTTATAAAAAGAATTGAAAGGCAATGATCATGGGGAATACCAATTATATGACAAAAAGTGGATTTGATTATATTTTAGACAGGAAGCAATCTGTTACTGGGATGGGAACCATTTCTGAATCTTTCTGTGTATAGTTAGACTGCTTACTTGTTAGAGCAAAGATTGAAATTTATATGAGGCTAGATAAAAGATTAAAATGAGAAAAATATATGGTTTACAATCAAGATAATGCCAACTTGCCCTATTTAATTGAGTTATTGAGGCTGAAAATGGGAAAAGGATAAAGAAAGTGATATTAACACCATTTATAAGAATATCATATAGAAGTTTCATTGATGAAAATCAATTGCTATAACTACCTGGGAGACCAAAGAAGCCTAAAAACTAGGTTAGCCAGCAAACAGCTTGTGTACATACCAAGAGAGATATAACAACAACAGTCAACACTGATTTAGAATAAAGATCACTGAATTTGAAGTCAAAGAACATACGTTCTAATCCTCACTCTGCCCTTTACTACCTGTATCACCTTGGGCACCTCGTTACATATCTCTGTCCTGTATTTTCTTCATTTATACTATGAAAGGATTGGACTAGAATAGATACTATAAGAATATTGTTTATCTTGTTATGAGGAATAAATGAGATTATAAATACATACATATACATACATATGTAAGTTTTCCTGGTTTCAAGGTTAGCTCTCTTTCATTATAACACTCTGTCTCATGCTTATTATGGATTTTATTACTATAAAAACAAACAAAATTAGAAAGTCAACCAAGAGAACATCAGAAACAAGTAATACATGACTACTTTCTTCTATATATAACATATTTATAAGAATGATCTATACAAGGATAGCATTCATAATGAGAGTATTAAAAGGGAAGAGAAAGGCAATATTACACAGTAAAAACACATCACAAAGTTGACAGAAAGATGTAGAGAAATGAGTAAATAGATAATTTCAAAAAAACATGAAAAGATTTATAGGAAGTGATGCAGAGTGAAGTGAGTAGAACCATAAAAATAATCTACATCATAACATCAATATTATAAAAACAAATAAGTTTGGTGACTTTTATAAGCTGATGAAGAATGAAACGAACATAACCAGAAGAACAATTTGTACAATAACAACACTGTAAAAGCAAACACCTTTGAAAGCTGTGAGATCTATGATCAATACAATGACCATTCATGGTTGCAGAGGACCCATGTTAAACATGCTAGTCATTACAGAATAATGAATTTAGGATTGATAATGAGACATATCTATGCATATGTATGTGTATACACATAGATATGTCCATATATGTATGTGTATATGTACATATACAAGTATGTGTGTTGTGTACATATATATTCATATATATTTGAATTATAGATTGTACAGCCATAACAAATATGAGTATGGGTATTTGTTATAAAATTGGTTTGGGGTTTGTGAGATGGGAGGGAGAGAAAATAGATTTCTTCCCATTTAAAAAAACAGAGTGATGAGGGCTCTACAGATGTTAAATGTTGCATGCACTTTTGAATAAAATCATCATTTTATTGATTTTACTCAATTATTTTCCTTTCCTTACAAAAGACCTCTCACAAAATGGGAGTAGTCTGTAAATGTTTACAATGTAAATACAAAACACCAATAAAACTTTTTACAAAGGAAAGAAATAGGGATTACGAAGTCCTTTCGTTATTGTTTGATTATAAAAGGTATTTTATTTGTTAGAACAAAATTCTGCCTTAAAGTCTCTCTCCCAACAAGGTACCCCCCATGCATAAGTCAAAATGATACCATGTTCTTTGAAAGATATAATATAGACAACCCTATTTGACACCCTCTGATCGTATATACAGATGAGAAAACTAATGTTCATAAAAGGGAAGAGACTTATGCAAGGTTAAAGAGCTAGTAAAGTTGGAAGCCAAGTTAAAGGCTTCTCTCCAAGTCCAGTGTATCTTTCCAGTATACCATGTTCTTCCTCATGGAGTGAACTTAGGCAAAAAGCCAGTCAAAAAAACCCAAAACAAAACCTATTTTAACTTTAGGAGTTATTCCTAGGAGGAAGTTGGAGGAGGGCTAAAGGGAGAAGGGAGGATATCCCTTTTATAGAGCAATTTTTTTTTTCCTGACCTTAACTGACTTGATGAGAGCAGTGCTTTTTCTTCCTCCTCCTTCTCCCCTCTTCCTACCCCCTCCCACAGGATTGTTTTCCTTCAGAATGAACTCTAGTCTCCCTCCAAGATGCAAGGTCTTATTTAAATAGTCCTTCTGAAGATGTCAAATGACTACAGATATTTTTTCTCTCCTTTGCATTTTTCAACACAATAAATAAATGAAACAGGAATCATGTAGATAATTTATGCTGGTTGCATCTATTGCAGCATTTCAAATGTGTTTAATCTATATGCCTTTTAGAATTTGTTCTCTAGTTACTTTATAGATGATCTTTTCCTAAGCACTTGCCCAGAAAGTTCATCTCTGAAATTTCTCATGAGTTAAGTCTCCAGGGACTGTCTTTTTCCCTTAAAGATTTCCAGCTTTGGAGTTCTGCCCAACCACCATCAACTTCTTTCTTTGTGGAAACTGTATCTCTCTGGTCTCATTGCTCTTTCCTTGAACTGCCAGTCTTTTCTTCAATATATTAATATTTTATATATGCTTTTTTTTAGAATATAAGAGTTTCCTAGGGTGTTTTGCAAAGGATATTGGTTTTATAAATATTAAATCTATACATTAATAAGATTAACCTGGAAATTATAGTTCCATTATGCCAAATAAAAAGGTTTCTTCTCCTTAACTCAACTATTGTCAATATAAGAAGTTTCTTTTAGGCCACTGAATCTGAAGAGGTTAGAATAGTCTGGCTTTATGGAAAGGACACTAGAGGATGAGAGAGGAAGAGAAAGAATTTGAAACCAAAAATAATTTCTTTTTAAAAAGGACCCAACTTTTAAAAAGGACCCAAGTCAAGATTGCTGGGTCCCCGATTTGACATTTACTAGCTGTGTATATGTGGACAAGACACGTATTTTCTCTAAACCTATGTTTCCACATTTGCAGAGACATTAATAACTGTACCACTTAACTCTCCAGTTGTTATGAGGAAAGCACTTTGTAAAAACCATAAAGCACCTCACAAATTAAAAAAAATTGGAATGAATTGATAGATGAATACATAAATGAACAAAAACCCACTTATTTGGTGCTTCTAGGGACACAAAGATTAAAAAAAAACCAGTTCTCTCAAGAAGCTATTCATCATGACAAAATTTTATTCATGCCAAAGATGCCAAGATGGTACATTAGAAAAAACAATAAACATAATTAGTCATATTAAAAATGAAAACATTCAAAACCATGATTATTGCAATAGACACAGAAAAAGTTTTTGACAAAGTACCATACTTATTTATGCTAAAAACTCTATAAAGTATAGATAGAGAAGAGTCTTTTTTAATACCACAAAAAGTGTGTGTCTAAATTAAAAAAAAACAAGCATCATAAATAATAGAGATATGCTGGAACCATTCCGAAAAATTACAAATATAAAGCAAGGATTTCAACTCTCCCTAGTCTCATTTGAGTAGTATGCCATTAGTAGTAATAAAACAAGGAACAGAAATTAAAGGTGTCCATAAAGAGAAGATAAAACAATCCCCATATGTCTATAATATGATGACCTTACTTAGAAAGTCCTAGGTAATCAACAACAATACTAAGTGAGATTATAGCTCTGTAAAGTAGAATGCTACAAAATAAACCCTCTAAAATCAACAATATATCTATGTAATAATAACAAAATCTTAGAGGTAATAATAGAAGGGGAAATCTCATTCCAAATAACTAAAAATGCATTAAATGTCTCAAGAACAATCTACCAAAGCAATGAAATACTTGTATGGAATACATTACATCTTGTTATATCTTTACATTATTACATATTATATTTTTACATTGTACATTACATAATTTAAATACATTATATCTCTAAAAATATAAAGAACAATTTAAATATTCAGAATAGTTGAATATTTAAAGAATGGTCAGTATTCACGGCTATATAATGCCAATGTAATGAAAATTACAATAGCACCAAAGTTAACTTACATTTTTGGTGCTTTACCAATAAAATTATCAAAAGGACTCTTTACAGAATTTGATAAAATAATAACAAAATTCATTTGGAAAAATACAAAGCCTAGAATATTAAAGGAGGTGGTAATGAAGGGAAGAATCAAATCTCCAGACCTCAAACTATCTTAGAAAGCAGCAGCCATCAAAACTATCTGGTAGTGATTTTTAAAAAGAGACAAATTAATAAAACAGACTAGACAAAGGAGAATCAGAAATAGTGTAACTCAATAACCCAGTGTTCAATAAATCAAAAAAAACATAAATTATTTAAGAAATAACTCTCTATGTGATTTCTTTAAAAAAAAAAAACTGTTGGGAAAACTGGAAAGGAGTGTGGCAGAAATTTGACCTAGCCTGACACCTTACTCCATATTCTACAATACATTCTAAATGGATATGTGACAATATTAAGTATCACACCACAAAAATACCTGAAAGAGAAATTGATCATATGCCTCTTGCAGCTATACATAGGAAATATATATAGAAGCAATTGCAAAAGATCAACAAATTTAATGACATGAAACTAAAAAAAAAACTTCTGCATAAATAAAATTAATGCCTTAGGTTGAGAAAGAGAGCTGAAAAATGAGAGGGGGCGAAATATATCAAATTCTTCTCATTAGGCTTAAGTCAGCTAAGTGGCAGTATATACAGTACTAGCCTTGGAGTCAGGAAGAACTGAGTTGAAATCCTGCCTCAGACACTTACTAGCTACGTGACTATCACTTAACCTTTCAGATTCACTTTCCTTATATGTAAAGTAGGGATAATAATAGCACCTACCTTACAGGATTTTTGTGAGGATCAAATGAGACAACATTTATAAAGTGTTTTTCAAACCTTTAAGCAGGATATAAATGCCAGTTATTAATTAACTGAAATACACACACACACACACCTACATAACATAATATGTATATTTACACATATGTACGCATATGTGTGTATCTCCAAAAGCTATTCTTCAATAAATAAGTAGTCAATAGATATGAACATACAGTTCTCAAAAAAAAATGCAAACTATTAACAACCACATGAAAAAATTGTCCAAATTGCTAATACTAAGAGAAATGAACATCAAAAAGACTCTAATGTTTTATCTCAGATTCTGCAAATTGGAAAACAAAAATGACAAAAAATGGCAATAGTTTGAGTGGTTGTGGAATGATAGGAACATTGTTGCATTGTTGGTGGATCTGTGAAATGGTATAATTATTTTTAAAAGCAATTTGGAAGTATGCAAATAAAATGACTAAAATGTCTATATCCTTTGAACCCAAACTCCATTTCTGGCCAAGAGCCCCAAGAAAACCATTGATAAGAAGAAAGTCCCCATGTATACAAAAATATTTATAGTAAAACTTTTTTGTTATAGCAAAGAATTTGGAATATCATTTGGGATGCCCATCAATTGGGGAGTGACTAATCAAATTATCATTAATGATTGTAATGGAATATTTTTGTTTTCTAGGAAACAATTGACATGTTGAGTAGAGAGAAGCATTTAAAGATTTAATATAATTTGAGACAGAGTGAAGTAAGCAGATGAGAAAATAATATACACAATGATTACAGCAATGCAAACATAGAAATCAACCACAGACACACAAAATCAAAAGTAAATGTTGCAAAGTTATAAAGAATAATTATGGGTGAAAGAAGAAAGGTGTCGAAATGACCCTACCTCACCACTTTGTAGAGATAGAAGGTCTGCAAGTGTCATCTGCCACCCATATCTTTTCAGAATTTTTAATTACATTGATCATTTCTGCTGATTTTCTCCTCTTCTTTCTCCTTTTTTTTCTCTTTAAATACTATTTGTTAAATAGTATGGCTCTTGAAGAGAAAGAGGGAGAGGTATACTTGGGTAAAATTTGGTAATATAAAAATAGTTATCAAGAAAAACATATTTTCAAAAAAGAGAGAGACATTCCTTGCCCTTAAGAATCTTATATTCAATACGTAAAGACATCACATATATGAAAAAGGTGACCCCAAAAAGGAGTTTTGTTCTGAAGAGATTGAATTGGGGGGGGTGGAGGTGAGGTGGGACAGGTGTAGTAGTAAGTATGCAGTGATAGGGAGAAAGATTGAGATGGCCCAAGTAGGTGGCTAGATGGCATGTGAAACTGAAACAGAGTGCCTATTCATTTTACTTGTCAAAAATTCACTCCCTTTTAGATACATCATGACTCTTGTTTAAGCAGAGTATGTAAGAAACTCTTAATCTAATTATTTTTTTCTACTACCACTCGAGCTATTATCTTTTTTTGTCATTTTTTTTTCCAATTTTCAGGATCTGAGGTGAAACCTCAGGGTTGTTTTGATGTGCATGTCTCTTAATATTAGTGATTCAGACAAAAATCTTTACAGTAAAGTCTTTATGTTTGTTGGTTGCTGTCCTTCATTCTCAAAGAGGACCAAAATGACATCAGTATGTTGGAGTCAAGTTACAATGTGTCCGACTGTGACTGATCTGACCAATATGAGCTTGGAAGCCTCTACCGCAGGTCAGGCACAAATAGTCCACATGAACATGTGGGCTGGATTCTCTAAATTTGCACATCTCATATTTCTTTTGAGCTACTTCAATTCTGCTTTGTTCCTAGAGCACAGTGCCTTCTTTGACTAGGTAGGCCATGCTGGGCAGGCCTTTTCAAGTGGCTCCCATGTCACACAATCAATTCCAAAGTTCTTCAGATAGACCTTGAGAGTGTCCTTGTATAGCTTTTTCTGACCACTATATGAGCACTTATGTGAGTTCTCCATAAAATAGTCTTCTAGGCAAACTTACATTTTGCATTGAAACAATGTGGCCAGCCTTCAGGGTTGCGTTCTCTGCAGTAGAGTTTGAATGTTTTGCAGTTTATCTGGAAAGAGGATCTCAGGGTCTGGTACCTTATCCTGCCAAGTAATCTTCAGAATCTCCCTAAGACAATTGAAATGGAAGTGATTCAATTTCCTAGCATGGCCCTGGTAGATTGTCAAGGTTGTACAGGCGTATAACAATGAGGTCAGCACAACAGCTCTGTAGATCTTGTTTGTTATGTAGTCTAATACCTTTTCTCTTCCACATTTTCCTTCAGGGACTCTCAAACACTGAGCTGTCTCTGGTAATGCATGTGTCAACATTATTATTAATAAGTACATCCCTGGAAAGTATACCGCCAAGGTAAGTGAACTTATCCAACAGTATTCAAAACTTCTCCATTTGTTGTAATTGATGGTTCCACATACCATAACACATGTGTGTTGCTGGCTGGTGGAGCACCTGAGTTTTCTTGGCGTTAATTGTTAGCACAAAATTAGCACAAGCAGCAGAAAATTGATCTATACTTTGGTGCATCTCTGTTTCCGATGCTGCATTGAATGCACAATCAAATGGTAAAATGTTATGGGTAATGTCTTTTGATTCGTGCATAAATTGGGTTTAAGTGAGGCAGAGTTGCACAAAGTCATTGCCCTTACTCTCTCTTCCAGAGTCACCATAGTCCAATGGCAGGACAGAGTCAAGATGACTGGTGATGGCTAGAGATGCAGTGGATGACCTTGGTGTCTTTGATGTCTAACTAAGCTCTAAGCGCTCCATAGTACCTGCTTCAGTTGTCTTCATGATATTGGAACAAATTGTTCTCAACCACCCATTCTACCAGGTCAAGTCTTCACACACTTGTGGTAGACATCCCCTTTACTCACCTTTGGGTTTGAGCCCCTTGGTTACCCTCAACCTGGTTTAGCCAATCTGCCAAAACAGTTTACCAGGGTATGGCCACTGCACATAGGCTTCTTGGAGCCACAGGTGAGAGTTAGGTGGATTGAATGGATACCAAAGGTAGAAAGCAGCCCTGAAAAGGGTTTGGCAGCCCTCACACCAGAAGAGGTACTAATCTTCCCTTAATATACCCTACACCCCAAAGTCTTTGAGTTAATCTGCTTTCGGATGTCAAAGAATAGGAACCCAAAATACCCACCTCTAATTTAACTACAGCGTTTGGCATGCAAACAAGAGATGGAGCAAGTACTCTCTCATTTGGGAACAAAGAGATATATTTCTCATCACCATCTTTGGTTTCCCAGGCTTGGATAGGTTCTCAGGAGTGAAATCACAAATAAAATGGCAATCCACTAAACCAGCTCTAGAAGATTCCAGACCCTAATAAGAATCACCCAAGAAGGTTAGTATCTTTGCTCTTTTATGCTGTGGTAGACAAAGGGAGTCTAGAGCCTTTTACCCACGACCCAATTCAGGGTGAGTTAACATCAGACACATTTGAATAGGCCTATCAAGGATAGTGGATTCTTCACTTATTCGAATATAAATTCCTTGTGGACAAGGACTATTTAAATTATATCCCCACATCCTAGAATAGTGGCTCACATATAGTAACCTTTTGCTAAATTCTTTTTAATTGCTACTTACCTGCTTGATAAATTCTGTTTTTATCTATGTTTTTCTTTCTTTCCTTTTTGGATAAGGGCCTGATCCTATAAGTTTGCAGCATTCTTCAAAACCTGAATCAAGATTCTGTTCATGGAAAATCAAATGTAAATTGATATTTGCTTGTGGCCAATTTGGAGGATTATCTAGTTGGAAGAAGGGATATTTTACTAATGACAAGATCCTAGTTCCTAGGACAAAGATAATATGTATTATTTATCTTTATCTCCACTCTGTCCACAACCCCACACACTATGTCTTCCACTAACAAATGTTTATTGAATGAATGCATAGATTAATAAATAGGCATTACTATGGAACTCCTTACAAAGTGTGTTGACATTCCAGTTGCTCTTCAATGACCTGAAATCAGGGTCTCTCCTTCACATGGAACAGGCAAATTTTTACCAGCTCACCAAACTTTTACTACCAAAAGTCCCCATTCATGAGTTTAGTGGGAAAAAAAAAGTGTTTAAAGACAGAATAAGTTATAGTCTATTTCTTGATTATTTTATTCATTTTTTTTTTCAGGCAATTGGAGTTAAGTGACTTGCCCAGGGTTACACAGCTAGTAAGAGAAAAGTGTTTGGTCTAAGGCCAGATGTGAACTCAGGTCCTCCTGACCTCAAGGCCGGTGCTCTATCCACTACACCACCTAGCAGCCCCAATTTCTTGATTATCATAATGGGTTAATGGGTTAATGGGAAGTGGGCCATGCTTTTGCACATGCCATGATCCTCAGATGTATTTACTTTTTACCATTAACCAGCAGGTGGTGGGAAATATTACTATGTGGTTACTTTGGGCAGCTAGATGATGTAGTGAATTGAGCACTAGGCTTGGAACCAGAAAGACTCATCTTCATGAGTTTAAATCTGGCCTCAGACAATTAATTGTTATGTGACCCTGGGCAAGTCATTTAATGCTGTTTGCCTCAGTTCCTAATTTGTAAAATGGTATGGAAGAGGAAATGGCAAACCACTCCAGCATCTGTGGAGAAATAATGGAGAACCAAGCAGGGAGACTAGCGAGGCATATTGGAGAGGATATTAAACTTGGAGATGGATAATTCCCATTTCAAATTCCACTTCGGGCACTTATTTGCTGAGTGACCCTGACAAATCAATGAACTTCCCTGGACCTCAACTTCCTCATCTGTAAAGTGGGGTGGGGTTGGATTGGATGGCCTCTTAGCTCTAAATTTATGATCCAAAATCCTTGATTCTCCCATGCCCAACAATAAAAATGAGGAAGACCTTTAAAGTCTTGGCCTCAGAGGGCAAAAGTAGAACTGGTATTTGTAAAGAGGATGATTTTAGTATAGAAAATCTTCCTAAAAATTAAATGTGCCTGAAAGTGGAACAGGTTGCCTGGCAAGGTGTGCTCTCCATTACTGAAAATCTTTATGAAGAAGCTTGAAGACAGCTTTGTAGGGACAGAGGGAGGTTCTAATCAAGTGTGGCTTGGAATATACCGGTGGTTCCCAACCTTGCTAAGTAGGAAAGGTTCTTTTTAACTATCAAAAAAAAGTCATTTGCTGCATGATCACAACTATATCCATTGATTCCTTCTGTCTCTATTACTAACATAGTAACTTGCATTTATTTTTCCAGGACAGAGGATTTTATCTGTGTAGGGAGGTATATGGGGAACTTCCTCTATCAATACAGATAAACAACTATCTCTGACATTTGTAATTCCAGAAAGGCACTGAGAAGCATGATAGAGCAGTGGTTAGAGAACTATTTCAGGAGTTAGGAAGACTTGGGTACAAGTCCCACGTTTCACACATATTGGCTCTGTGACTATAGCTTTGTTGTTCAGTTGTTTTTTGTCATGTCCAACTCTTTGTGACCCCATTTTTGGTTTTCTTGGCAAAGATACTGGAGTGACTTGCCATTTCCTTCTCCAGCTCATTTTACAGATGAGGAAACTGAGGCAAATAGGTTATGTGACTTGCCCAGAGTCAATACAGCTAGTAAGGTGTGTGAGGCCAGATATCCATTTATATAATACTTTACATATTAACCCTGTGAGGTAAATACTGAAAGTATTAGTTTTCCTAAATTGTTGTTCAGTCATATCTGACTCTTTATGACAGTATTTGGAGGTTTTCTTAGCAAAGATGCTGGAGTAGATTTCTATTTCCTTCTTCAGCAACTATAGGTCAAGTCTTACCACATCAGGCTGGCACTTAGTAGATACTTAATACATGTTTATTCAGTTGATGAAGGAAATGACCAAGGCTTGATATGAAAGGGACCAGAGCTCTTCCAAAGCAGAATGGGCTACCTTACTGGCTCTTTAAACACAGGTGGAATTACAACTTGTTGAGGAGATTCTAGAAGGGATTATTTTCCAAGTATTAGTTAGACTAGGTGGCTACAAAAGTCCTTCCAGTTCTGGGATTCTGTGAAATATATGACAGGTAGCCACTATGAATTCATCAGTACCAAATGCTTGCTGATTGATCGACTAAATGCATATTTTAATACTTTATTTTCAACAGAATCTGCATACATTTGAAAAATTTATATTTGTATCTGTTTCTGTGAGTATATACATGTATATCTGGAATCCTATAACTGTCTATGAAAATATTTTTACTGAAAATACCTTTCATCAATACAGACTCTCTGCTTCTTTTAAATTTGCTCTCTCAAGAGAGTTGCCTGGGGATGCTGAGAGTTTAAGGGATTTGCCCCAGGTCACATGGCCAATATTATCTGAGGTGGGACTTGAAGCCAAGTTTTCCAGAGGCTAAACAAACCTGGCAATATATTTGCAACAGATATTAGCTATTTTGTCTACAGAAGGCAGGTTTCCTTATTTATTACACTGAGACATTTCATGAGATGGTGGATACTGTTTCATAGATTCCATTCTGGAAATCTGATTGAAGCTTGGTATGCATTTGGATGTAGGGACCCCTGGGCTAGAGGATCTTTCTACTGGAAGATTCTATTCATGGACTAAGTGCTTTGATAACCACTCTATTTACACAGCTATACCCTGTATGTATTATTTTAAAACAAAACTGTTACAATATACCACTACAAAACAGGAAACCTTTCAGGTTCATTTTAATAGATATTTCCACTTTCCTGTACACTGATTCACTGACATTACATTCAAACAATAAGATCATGAAATTCCTTGACTTTCTTTCTTCAGGTTGCTCTGTTTATTCATCATCTTGGACCTTTTTTTTAAATTGGATTGGGGATCAGCTCATTAATTTGCATTCTTTTTTATGTTTGAGAAATAATATTGGGAGGCATTTTGGTTGGAGAAACATTTGAATATGGCAAGACCTGTATTTTATTTGGGCTAAATCTACAGACCCCCTGAGTGAAAAAAGGTAGTGAAAAAAATAAATATAGAGATCTGTTCCTTTACCAGAGTTGTTAATGTGCCCATTTAGCATAGAAGCATTGGGGGAGGGGGGTGGCTTTGATGAAATGCACCAGAACTAGCTAGAGAAGTGAATCAATTTCTCTAGATGAGCAGAGAATGGTATAATTCCCATTTAATAATAACTCCTATTTCTCTAGTGTTTTAGAATTTATCCATTACTCCACTCACAACAACCCAGTGAGGATTACTTTTCTTTTTTTGTAACACTTGCTCCATTTGTAAATAAAGCAACATGGAAACACTGTTAATCCTCATTTTGAATATTGGTTCAAAAATGGGGAAAGAAAAAGACAACTTCCGTCTCCTCTTTAAATGCCTATGCTACATAATCTTTCTTGAAAGTAGGTCATGTTACAACTTCTTTGAGATCTTTGTAGGAATGAGAACACAAGTGTATATAGGTATATATATTATATATATGTATAATATATATAATATATATATATTCTACAAAGAAAGATACTACTATGTTAAAACTGAATAGTCTTTTTTCCTGAGAAAATACTTATTATCTCATCTTTTGGATAGGATTGAGATAGAAAAGGTACTTAGACAAACCTCTCTCCTGATATTATTAAGAGTTTGGGAGTAGTGAGGGAGCCCTAATAAATTTCCAAAGGATTGGAATCAGTTGACTTCTTCAGTGTTTCCTTGGTATCCGGGAAATCCCAGAAATCACAGTTTAAGGAAGGGGAAATGATGGACATTGCTCTCTTCTCTTTCCATACTATATGTAGTGCTTTGTTTAAGGGATTTTCTAATGCACTTATTGAGCATTTTGCATTTATGGTTATTTGTGTGGGAGTCAAGTCCCTTACTAGAATGTGGTAAGCTCCATGAATCTTATCTCCCCCAGTACAGTATTCTGCATGCAGTAGGTGCTTTAAAAATATTAGTGAATTCCCAAGGCATGGGAACTCACTGCATTAAGTCTCCAGGCTCCTTACACAGTCTGGTCTGAAACTCATCTACACGGGAAAGAAACACATCCATAACACAGAAGCACACACGCTAGGGGCTAGAGGACAGACAAGTCTAGAGTCTAAGGGGGTGCTGTGTCCAGTGTCATTCATTCTCTTTTCTCCAGGACTGCAGAGGAGGTGAATTGCTCCCTTAGGTTATGGGAAGGTCACTCCTTTTGGAGAAGAAGTGGACCTGATGGGCCCAGCTAAGTGGTCATTTTTGCCAGCAGGAGAGTGGGAAAGAAGCCTGAAACTGACGTCGCTAGGCATTAGCTGACAGAGCAGTCCCTGGCTCTTCTGGTTAGGCTGTGGGAGACAGCAGCAGCAGCAGTAGCAGCAATAACAGTGACTGCAGCCGCTTTATGATCTCGGAATCTGGACTGCTGGTGCGCCCTCTGCAGCAACCAGCAACCAGCAACCAGCAACCAGCAACCAGCAATCCTTAGGGTCCCCCAAGCAGGAGCGCGGGAAAACTGCATTCCAGCAGCCTCAGGTATTGGGGTTGAGCTGGGATCACTGAGGCTACATTTGACACTGTTCTGGGAAAAGCTGCAAGGAGCCAACTGAAATGTCTTACTCAATATTCCCGGTGCCTCACTTGAATGGGAACTAACTCCTAAGCACGCAGCTGTCTGTCTTAGACGGCTCAACACCTGACCACTTAGGGAGTTCTTTCAACACCACCCCCCTAACCATTTCCCTTGAAATTTTGGATTACAGAAATAAAGTGAAGTCCAGACACTGTCTGATACTTTATTTTTAATGTACGTGAATCGAACTTGTTTATGAACTGGAAAACTGCTTCTACCAATGCAAGTCAGCATCCCTTCAACACATGCATGCATGTATACACACATGTATACACGTATGCATACACACGTGTATACACGTATGCATACATACATGTATACACATGTGTACATACATATGCATATGTACATGCTATGGATGTGGAGAGAGAGACAGAGACAGACAGAGACTGAGACATGAGACAGCAGAAACACACATACAGTTACAAAGTTGCCTTAAAGCGTTGAAAAGTTAAGTGACTTGTACAGGGTCACACAGACTGTATGTGACAAAAGCAAGATTTGGCTCCAGGTTTCCTCTTGAGTTTTCCCGGGGGCAAAAGTCTTCAGAGGGGTATTCTCCAGTCAAGGTTGGGAAGGTATTTGCTGTCTCCAGTGGTCCCAGTCGGAAATTTGTGCTTTTGCGTTTTCCAAGAAAAGGGAGAAGGGAAAGTGAGGGCGGGGATCAGAGCTTGAGGAGATTTTTTTGTTGAAGTATGAATGTTTCCCTTCACTCTGACAAGGAAAAGAGGATTTTTCTAGGCAAAGTTGGAGAGCAGCTAGAACCCTCTGGACTTCACACTTCGCAGCCAGTAGCCAGCGCTGACACTGTCAGACTGAGAGGTTGGATTTTGAGGCTCGGAGAGAAAGCCCAGGATCCCTTGCTCATCGATCAATCTCCCCGGGGAAGTGTGCTCTGGCTGCAGACATTACATTTCTCATCTTTCACTCAAGCCTGTGAGGTATCTAAAATAGATTTGGGAGGAATGCCCGCCTTCCTAGAGACCTTGATCGATTTTTCCTGTGAGTAACCCTTTTTCGTTCCTCTACCGCTTTTAGGGTGCCTTGGATGTTCAGTCCCCTCAGACTTCGTTGGATATTACGAATGATTACATTTTCCCTTCGAACGTTCTTTTAAACTAGTAGATTTAGCGGCACTTTTGCTCCCTAGAGCTAGAGACATCGCTGTTGTTATCCTCTAGTTTCTTCCTTTTCTTCTCGCTACGACTTTCACTCTCTCCATCACCCAATTCCATCTCACATCCCACTCTGTCCCTCAAGGCCGGGGTCTAGGCAATTGAATTCTGGACAATCCTAGTTCATTCTCTCTTGGGCCAGTTTGCTTTGAAGATAGTCGGGCTCTTCTCCCCTCCTCCCCCCTTCTTGCTCCTCCCTCTTTCCCTGCTTCCCCCTCTCACCTTCTTCTCCTTTTTTCTGGCTTAATGGATCCAAGAGTATCAATCATAGTGGAATAGAATAGATTGACTGAGTCCTCGAAACCGCAAGTGGAGTCCTTCACTTCTCCTTATAGAGGAGCTGGGGGTATGGGAACCGCCCCCATCCTCTCCACCCTCTCCCCCCCCCCCCCCCCGGAACCCAGACCCCCCCCCCCCCTCTCCCCCCCCCCCCCCCCCCCCACCCCAGGAAACAAACGCCAGACCTAGTATTGTCCTAACCACCCTCGCCCAGAAAGAGGAGGGTAGGGAAGCGGACTGAGGAGCGACCAGCTGCAGCCTCCCTCTCACTAATTAACTGCTTTATAATTTACTAGCCCAGCGCCCACCTCCCTTCCGATCTCTCCTGTGGGACTCGCAACCACCCCCTGCCTTACCTCCGTCCCCCATACTCCTCCTCTCCCCTTGGTCAGCCATCTGGTCAGCCCGGCTTCCCATCCTAACTGAATGGAGTTCTCCGATGTGCGCTGCCCCAGTGGCCGTTAGGAACTTCCCACCATCCACCGGACACCCCCCAAAAAGCCCCCATTTTTCAAAGGATGCAGCAGCGCCGTGGGCGGCTGGGAGACCACGGCTGCGGACAGACCAGCCTGGCGCACAGCAGAAGCAGAGGCGGCGGCGGCAGCGGCAGCTTTCAGGTGCCGGGGTGGCTCTCGAGGTGCAAAGGCTTCACAACTGAGACGAGCCCTGGAGGCAGTGCCTCGGAGAGCCCCGGGCTCTGCAAATAGCCGGGGCCGCTTCGAGCCAAAGTGGGGCGGCTAGAGAAGGAGAAGGAAGAGGAAGAGGGAAGCACAATTCTTGGCGCTGGCGCTGCAGTGAGCAAAGATAGGGGCTGCATTCCTCCAAGCTTGCCTTACCCCGAGCGGCTGGATCATGATCGCCCTCATTGGCGTCACCTTCCGAGGACGAAAGGACAGCGGTAGGCTTGACTAGAGCTTGGCGCCCTTTTCGCAACTCCTCTGGTTTCTTTTTCTTTCCTTCTTTTTTTTTTTTTTTAATATAAAGGAACTCTCACCCCCTGGGGCGCTCCGCCACCTTCCTTTCTCTTACCCCCAGCTCCCCAGGTCCAGGCGCTATGGAGTTATCCGATGTGCGCTGCTTGAGCAGCATGGAAGAACTCTACACCATTAACCCGACACCCCCGGCCAGCGGCGGCAGCGGGGGGAGCTGCAGCGGAGCCGGCGGTGGCTCGCGACCCCAGAGGCTGCTGTGGCAGACCGCGGTGCGGCACATCACCGAGCAGCGCTTCATCCACCAGAGCGGCGTCTGCGGCGGGAACGGCAAGACCAGCGACCCTGGCGGCCCCAACCACCACGCGCCCCACCTCCAGCAAGCCCCATCCCTCCCCCTCTACCCTTTGGGCCAGCCCGGGCGTCTGGGCTCGACCGGGAAGGGCGGTCACAACAACGGGGGTGGCCCCACCAAAGTCTTCCCCGAGCGGAGGGGCAGCAGCGGTGACCTGGGTTTCCTGCACCTCGACTGCGCTCCCAGCAACTCGGATTTCTTTCTTAATTGGGGTTACACCTACCGAGGGGTGATCTTCCCCACCCTGCGGAACTCCTTTAAGTCCCGGGACCTGGAGCGCCTCTACCAGCGCTATTTCCTGGGACAGAGGCGCAAGTCCGAGGTGGTCATGAACATCCTGGACGTATTGACCAAACTGACCTTGCTCGTGCTCCACCTGACCCTGGCATCGGCCCCCATGGACCCTCTCAAGGGCATCCTTCTGGGCTTCTTTACAGGCATCGAGGTGGTCATCTGTGCTTTGGTGGTGGTCAGGAAGGACACCACTTCCTACACGTACCTACAGTACAGCGGGCTGGTGACCTGGGTGGCCATGACGACTCAGATCCTGGCCGCGGGTCTGGGCTACGGGCTCCTAGGGGATGGGATTGGCTATGTGCTCTTCACTCTCTTCGCAACCTACAGCATGCTGCCGCTGCCCCTCACCTGGGCCATCCTTGCGGGGCTTGTCACATCTCTAGTACAAATCGTCCTGGAGCTAATCATCCCCCGGTTGGCGGTGAATTCCATCAACCAGGTACCTCCCCCTCCCCCTTCCCTACTCCTGGCTTCTGGGGAGCCTCGAGGTTATTTATGAGTGCATTCTTCACTGAGTGACGGAATGAACTAAATGACCTCTAAGACCATCCTTCCATCTCCAATATTCTAGGCTTCTATGAGTAATGCTTATTTGACCTTAAACGGTATCACCCCCCCCCACCACCACCACCCTTCTTCCACCTCCAGCTTATCTATTGACACTACAGAAAGAGCAGAGGGGAGGTGCCTTGGTTCATAAAAACCAAGAACAATAGAGATCATTAAGAAGTAGTTGAAGAGAAAATCTTTAACTCTTCTTCAAAGTCAAAAATCCTATATATAATGTATTGAAGTGTTGGCTGTGGAATTGGAGGACCTGATTCAGATACTGATTGTGCTAATTGCTTATCTGTGTGATCTTAAGCCACTTCTTTCTGGGCCTCAGTTTCCTCATCTGTAAAATGAGGACATCCAGTCCCTTCCAGCTCTGAGCCTATGACCTCTGTCTCACTTCACTTTTATTTCTGACATCTTTCTTCCACATTCTCGATCCTCATTCCTCATATCCCCACACTCCTCTCAGCAACCCCAACCCCCTTACAATATTTTCTAACTGGGAAATACTTTCTGAGAACTTCCGGACCTTCAAGAAACCCAAATAAAGTAATAATATTGGCATTTTATATATGTATAACATATGATTTCATGTTTATTTGCTTTAATGAGGACCCTCCCCCTTTACTGATCAAAGTTCAATCTTTTGAATATAGAAGGTGGGGAGGAAGGAAGAAGGATTGATGTTTCCTAGGAAGGCAAGTTTATCTCAATGATTTGAAACACATTCAGGCAAAAGGATGATCGTTCTACAGATGTCCATTCATTCCTCTCCTAGCACAGGATTTCTGCAGAGTACCTGAGTTAGGGAAGAAAGTTATCACTGCATGTGTATAGGGAACTAATGGTGAAAGATTTCTCCACTTCATTCAACTAAACCTAGTAAATAGAATAATGTTCCAACTGTTCCTTTCCCTACTACCATATTTGTAGTTGAAGAATGTGTGTGTGATGGGGCGGGGGGTCTCAAAGCCAAGGAAAACTTCTATTATATTTTGATTATAAATTTGTGAAGTTTTTTTCATATTGTTTCTCTTTTCATTAAAGCCTTTGAAAGTTCATTTATGTGGTAATTTGCTTCATGGTACTTTGCATGGTTCCAGTGAACAGACACTTGCAGATACTAAACATAAAATTCATTCAGTTGAACTGAAAGCACGCTTTTTAGAACTTCAGTGCTTCTAAAATGCTTCACTCATCATTGATCTTCAGGTTATGCTGTCACTTTGATATTCTATTTCTTCTCTGATAACTCCATATCCATTTGCTCTCATTGCTTATCTGGATGGTTGTTTTTAGAGTACTTTTTTTTTAGGACTTAGCTGTCTTTCTGGTAGAAACATGGAGTTTATAATGTATGTGGCTGAGGTCACTGACTTGGATAGGTCTGGACAAATTAAACTTAAAGCTTATTAAAACAATAAAAGGGTAATTTCAAGAAATTTTAACCTTCAAAATTAGCACCTGATAATTTTTTTATTCCCTTTGGGGAGTGATAAGGGTAGGATGTAGTACACTTTAGACAACCCTGTCACCTTTTGAATATGGATTCCAACAGTTTAAAAATTCACCTTTCCTGCTAAATAGTTCTTTCTTTCTCTGCTATTCTCACATACCAAAAAAAAAATTGACACTGAAGAAATCATTATGGTGTGTGTATTAGAGGGAGAAATAAAAGGAGTAAGACAGACAGAGACACAGAGAGAGAAAGAGAGAGAAAGAGAAGAGGATGGCTGTATGTTTTTTTCTTCTATATGGCTATTTGAAGAAATTATACTTTAAGCGATATCTTGACAAACTCCTTTTCACATTCTATTCTTTCTTAAGGGTGGCAAACATTACTAAAATACTTCATTTAAAAATTAATAACATGTCTCAGGTATTTCCAGGTGGCAAACTGAATAGTTTCAAAGTACAAAATATACAAAATTTCTTAGTCTTTGTGTTTTATTTTTACTGTGAAATAAATCCATAAAGTTAATCAATTGATACTCTTTATTTTCACATGCCATTCAAATGTTGCCAAGAAGTGGTTTAAAATAATCACCAACCACCTTTTCCTTTGCTTCGAATTTCAAATAATTATTCACTGATAAATACTCTATATGAACCTTGGCCCATAAAATCCATAATAACTTAACTTCATATTTTGTTTTATTTTAAAAATGCACATTAATTGATTGTTTAGCATGTAATGATACTGCTATTAGTCTCTTAGGGTGTCTGATTGCCCTTAACCTTTGGTCAAAGTCCAGGGAGCTCTCCTCCAGTTGTAGGTGCTGAACAGCTCCAATTCTTGGTTTGTAAAATTTTTCTTTTGGCTCCCTCTAGTGTTCACAATGTTTTTCGAAAATGTCGTTCCCCTTTGTTTTTAAATGGACTTTGGGTATTGATAATTTTTTTCCCTTCTAATCTTTTTTTTTTTTTAAGCAAGGTCTCCTGAGTTCATCTTCATGTACTTAGTGATGCCCCAAACTTTTAAAATGCACTTCGGGCCATTTTAGTAAGAGGAGACTTTGAATCTGGCATCTATCTTGGATTTTACACCAGTTTCTTGCAGGTTTCTTTTAGACCAGGGATTCTTATTCTTTTTAATGTGTATCAAAGACCCCTTTGGCAATCTAATAAAACCTATAACCCCTTCTCAGAATAATTTTAATAAATAAAATGAAATTTGCAGAATTAGAAAATAAATCAATAATGTTGAAATATAGTCATAAATATAGATAAATGATAGAAAAAAATCACAGACCCCAAGTTAAGAACTTGTGTTCTAAGCAAAATATCATCTAAATATTTAGTAAAATATCTTCTAAAGACATTCTTTGCATTTGACAACATCAAAATGCTAAAGTTACCTGATAACTGATATTAAATAAGAAAAAAATCCCTCCAACGTCATAAAGCACAATTAGAAGAGCTATGATTTCACTAGTGTCAACCTAAGTGACTCTCAAACCCTATCGTTGCCATAGTAAACACTCTTCAAGAACTTTTGTATACACCCCTCCCTGCCAATGCACCATAATTTTGTGACTCACCTGATCATAAAACTATCTGAACTTTAACTAGACTGGTTCTCAGATGGGGAATACAAGTGAATTTGACACTGGGTTAGCAATCAGTTTATATTCCACTGGCATAGGATCAAGAACCTCAGAACCACACTGACACTGTTATGAGATGGGAGAGGCAGGCTTTAGTGGAGAATATAGTAATTGTATATGCGTACAAACACTCTTTTAAGTATATTGAATGCAAACACCTTAGAGATCCAAACAGCAATACTCTTTGAGATTTACTCTGGATAATTGTGGATAGCTATTACATTTTTTACAAAGTGATATGTGAAGATAGCACCGCATATAATGCATAAATGAACATTTACTGAAGGAGCCAAGGAAAGACACTGTGTTAGACAAATGCTGCAACCCAGGCAGGAGGCTATTCTGCAGTAACTTCATCATCTCTCTCAGCAGGGCACAGGCTTATCATCTGACAGCCACAGACCCTGGGATCTCATCCCATCTCAAAATTAATTTTGACTTCCATTAAGAGAAGTGCTCATGTTAACTTAAGCATCTTCAAAAAATTAGGAAACATAAAAATGAAGCTCAGAGTCAATGCATTTTAGCAGCTGTTTTCTCTCTCTGGAAATGCAGTCTCTAAGTATACAAATAATACCAATAATTGTTTCTACTAGAGTCAGTGTTGTGAGAAGCTTCTCCCTTCCTCCTTTTCATCTCTGCCCTCCCTCCCTCCTCCCCAACAAGGAAATGAGATCTGTGACACTGTATAAAATAACGAAACTGTAACTCTCTTCCTGTACAAAGCGTAGAGAGAATAGACCTTAGTGTTCTCTCTGATGCATATTGTACTTTACCCAAGTGAGCTAAGAGTAGAAAATACTTCCTTAAAAAAGTCACCCAAGAACCCACAAAGAGGTGTTTATCTCTCCCACTCCCCACCCCAAACGCAAAGGTTAGGATAAAGTCAGCTCTTTCTCGTCTGCAAACAAAGAGTTATGTCTCAGGGCAGATCTACTCTTCCTACAGCTTTCTTCTTCCTCTGTGGGGTGGAAAAAGTGATTAATTCCCCAAGGATATAGGCAGTTCAAAAGGCTCCTTTATTTCTCTGCTCACCTGAGCTCTGCCATTAGTTGTAAAACTGATGCTCCCCTGAGTAGCACTGTCTCTCCAAAGGTGGATCAGTTTCATACCAACAAAGGAATAGAATATATCTGATACAATCCAAGGACAAGCATTTCTTTGCCCTCTTTCTGCTTCTGTCACCGACTTCCTGCTCATCCTAGACTAATAAATTGCCCTGTTGTTCTAGTTTATCCATCTGGCAATTCATGACACAATGAATTCTTGTGAATATACATAGAGGCACCTAGAGTTGATAATGTTGACTGGCTATTAGAAGAATTAGAGGTGATTTAAATACTGTTGCCATCATTATTAGTACTCTCTTAATTGCTGATGAGAATTATAAACTCTCTGGTATTTGACTGTTATCTAATTATCAATCATCAGCTCTTTAGTGATGAGGTGGGTGGAAATCATTTTAGAGGTTGGACATTGATATCTAATAATAGTTCACAGGAAAAAGAATGATCTGGTGCCTTCCTTTGGTGGATCCAAAAATGTACTTCATTAATCTTCTGTACATCTTGGTAAGGTGGATGATAAGGTATCATCAGAGTAATGAAGTGATTTGTCTATGCTAGGCAGGCAAGTAAAAGGCCCTCCAAATGGGAGAGGACTAGTTCTTGACAAGGTCAAATCACATGGGGAGTTGAATTTAGCACATGGCTTGCAAATCCATCCCTTACCCCATCTCAATTTAAATTTAGTCCTACTGAACAGTTGAAAGAAATGTTAGATCATGTCAACTTACCCTAGTAAGGCTTTTTTCCCTTGAACAATTTTTTAGTAATATTTTTTTTGGCCCTGAACTGGACCAAAGGTATCCCTTAGTGTGTGTGTATATTGAGTATATATTGCTTATACTTCGAGTCAAGATTTGACTTAGCATAGAAACCAAAAAAGTGGAAATAGAATAACCAACTTTTAAAATCATTTTTAAGGAAAGAAAGGCCAGTTTGAACTTAATAAGTATCTGAAATGTCTTACTCATCCCAACCCATATCATATAAACAAAATTCTCTACTTTGTGCTTAACAAAGCATATGTTTGCTAAATCAAAGTCAAGTTTGCTAAATCATCTCAATTTGGGTTTTGAGATAGTCTCTTTGAAAGAAAAAAGTGAATATCCCACAGCTGAATAAGTCTAGGCCCCAACTGAATTTATCACTACACTTTATAGCGCACATTTATTTGAAAAACCTATGGCACACTGCCTGCACATTTTTCTTCAGCAAATTCTTAAAGGTTTTTTAAAAATGATTGCAGCATCCCAGCGTGCCTGAGGGAACAAAAATACCTCTCCAATAAACAGATTTGAGTGTCAACCTTCCCAGGGGGTTCCTCTGGATGCCAGAGAATGGAAATATTATTCTTTTACTGGTGAAAAATATCTTGAGACTATCCTTTTAAATTTTCTTTGTTGGATGAAGGGTAGAAGGAAGGGTTTTAACATATGATGGCTATGTGACAGTTCAAAACATCTAAAGTAAATTTCCCCTGATCAGTCTCTGCCACCTTTGCCCTGCCATTTCCTAATGGGTTTAGATTTCATGGTTTTAGGGCAATTCATAATCTGATGGTGTAGCTTGCTTTCTTCTTGATTGAATTATCAATTTATTTTTCTTCATATCCAGTAGTATCACCTAACTGGTGTCAGTGGGTCAGAGCATAATTATATTCAAATTGGGGGTTGGGGAAGACTTCTTGGGCGAGGGGGTATGAATGTGTGAGTGGGGGGGTACTTTTCTCCTGGAGCAGCTGCAGCTATGTCTTGTTTAATAGAGCAAACACATTAGTCATATTTACACTTTGATGATTGATGGCATTTTAAGAGCTCATCAGAAATGAGTGAAACCAAGCAGAAAAATGAAAGATGTACACACACACACACACACACACACACACACACACACACACAAATCACTTATCCCAAACTCAGTGCAGCAAGGAAGCATTTGCAATCAAAGGTCACTGCTGTGATCAAACTAATGTGACATTTTGCTGTTGGTTGTCTAAATACTTCCTGTGATCACAATCGTGTAATTTCATTAATCCAGATATTTTGGTCTGATTCAAAGTATATGCACAATACAATGACAATGAACAGCTCAAAAAAGCTTGCCTTTGGGAAAGAAACTAAGCACATATTGACCCAGTGAGGGACCCATAGTCAAGATCTTACCAGGAATCTATGGATGATGAACATACCAGCTCATTTGACATCTTGATTATGATGTGTGGCATCCCCTTCTCTCTGTCCCCACTTCCCACCACTGGTATTTTTTAAGGCAAAAGAAAAATTCTAGGTTGGAGAGGCAAAGGCTTTTGTGGTACAAAGGTTTTGACTTCAGTCAGCAAGAGAATGGATTATGCAAATTATACCTTCCTCTGTATTTTTCGAGGTACTCAGAGAGGCATAGGATTCTTTGGCCTAGGGTGCAACAATAGAAAATGGAAAGCCAATGTAAAAGCGAGTGAGCAATGCTTCTTGGGGAAATGTAATTAGATTTACACACTCAAATCATATCATGTGAGTTTTGTTTATAAGGAACTATTTTAAGAAGTCAGGTTACTTAAGCAGCACTTCCTATGTCAGTTTTTCTCACTGCAAAATTTTTCACAGTCGGCCCTACCGGGCAGAGGAGGAATGCAGAATAGATGAATTAACTGCTTTGGTGCCAGACTATCTGAGAAGACACTGCAGTATACCTGTAGGAATAAAAGCCATTTAAAAAAAAATCAACAACCATTGCCTGTTCTCTGGCAGATGTTCTGTCTGGATGTTATTGATGGATTATGCTTAGATGAATTTGAATTTGTTGGTTTCTTTGTGAAATGTACATTGGAAATTGAGTAAGAATGTATGTGACTCAATATCTAGGCCGCATATTTTCCCACTTGCGCTATTCACGTGTGGAATTGTTTGGGATTTTATAGTCCTTTTTTTTGTGCCTGAGCTCAGGTGTTTCTAATTGTACAAATGTCTTGCAAGCAGAATTCTCTCATAAATCAAGATTAGGAGATAAAGTTCTGAAGGGAATATTCCAAGTTTCAGCAGAGACATGAGGCTAAATCATACTGCTTTCCTCCTTCCCCACAAACCACCCTGGCCATTTTGGGATTAATAATTCTTAAAAACCATTTTTTTCTATGAAAAGGTTATGTCATATAAAAGAAAAATTAAATCATACCCGAAGAACCATTTTATTTTGAAAATGAAAGTTTCTTTTTCATCTTAGCTGATTTTATAATCAATTGCAATAAGCATTTAAATGTCCCTGCTTTGTTATTTGTGATTGCATTCCCAAGATATAGGATCCCCTAAAAAATATGAAAGTATATAATTTTTTTCTTTCTCCTTTGGGTCAGAATGTGGAGGAAAATGTAGTAAGAGAAACTACTTTGTTATGGGTAAATTTCTTTGCGTAAAGTGACATAGTGCTAAGGGACTGACCTTCGAGTCAAGCATATCTGGGTTCAAGTATTGCTGCTGATATATTTCTTAAGCTATTAGTACTCCAGGAAGCTTTCTAAGGTTATGTTTTATGGGTGAGCTATAGGTCTGTGTTGGTGGAGAGAAGTTCTCTACCTGGAATTCTCCACACTCAAGAATTCACAGTTCTAAAATAAAATAAAACAAAACAAAATAAAACAAAACAAAAAACAAAGAAACAACAACCAAATTACAGGGACTTGTGTATCTTATGGAGAAGAAATGATATTTGAGGAACATGATAGCTTTCTTCACAAAGGAAATGTGAGAAGCATAAATCTAGAGACACCTTCATTCTAAATGTTCAGATGGAATATTTGTGCCTGATCTGTGGTAGAACCTTCTGAATTCATATTGGGCTGAATGGTCACAGTCAAACACACTGTACCTTGACCCCAACATCATGATGTTATTTGTCCTCTCCATATATGAAGGATGAACAGTAACAGCTGTCTTCAGTACAGTATGGCTCTAAAAGGTATAATATAGGACCGACGGAGAGTAGTAGAAGACAATATTTGAATCCATATAAAGAAGAACTAATAGTTATTACTGCTGAAAATGAGTGGTCTTTTTTTCATAGTGAGTTCTTTATCTCTGAAGGTCTTCAAGAAGAGACTGGATGCCTACCTGTGAGGGATGTTATAGAGGGAATTCTATTACTGGATGAGAGGTTAGATTCAGTGACCCTGAAGGCCATTTCCAACCCCAAGATCCTAAGAAATGAAGTCAACAATGTATTAATCCTTGTACAGAATCATACCAACCACCCTTTTGGTGGACAAAAATGCCAGGAAAACCAGTGTGGGATTTTAAGGTATAGAAAGGATTAAGGGAGGGAATGTGATTTGAAATTAATGTGGGGAAGAAAGAAAAGGATCTATACATATTTTTATTTTTTTGATTATAATTTTTAGTTTTGAATTCTCTCCTTCCCTTTTACTCTCTCCCTCCAATTAAGTAAGCAAGAAGTATAATATCATTATACTTACGAATTCATGCAAAACATATTTCCACATTAGCCATGTTATCTGCCTGTTTTTAAAGTATTGCACCCCCCCAAGTTTCTTTAGCCAAAGAATTGATGCTAACAGCTGGTGTCTATTTCATTTATGCCTGCCCTTTAGAACAGGGATTTGAGGGAAAACAACACAGTTTACTGTCAAAGGCCAAGCAATTGTAGGCAGTTATACTTAAAAGTTTTAACTTAGTAAATGAAAAGTTTCTAATATGATCTTTGTGAAAAACCAGTATTTATATTAGTTTACCCATTTATGCGATGCTCATACCTATCTTAAGGAGCTCTGAGACACTTTTCTGACTTTGAAAAGAACCAAACAGTCACTTTCACTCTCTAAGGATTAATTACTTTTCAAAAAAAAAAAAAAAAAAAGATGGCCTTGCCCCCTTTTCCAAGTTAGATAGGGACCTATTACCTAAATAACTCTGTAACTTACCTAGAAGCATTTCTCACAAGAATATTCCTCAAGCAAATAAACAGTGAGCAAAACAAACAAAACATGTCTCCATCTTTGCATAGAATAGTACTCTACCCCATAACTAGAATGTATTTCCACTGCTCATCCACCCCTTACAATCCCTAGTTTCCTTCAGAGCTCAACTCAAGGGTCATTTTCTACATGAAACTTTTCCTAATCCTTCCCAGTTGCTATTGCTTTCCCTTTCACCCAAATTGTATCTATTAAAAAAAGAATCTAAACCTATGATTTCATATGTATAGGGAGATCCCAATGCGGAATTTCCTCTTCCAAGCAAATGGGTACCTTCTCCTCAGTGGAAGAGTTGTCTGAATCACTCTTCCATCAAGTGACTTGCCCAAGATCACATAACCTGTATGTGATTCAAAGGCCAGTTCTCTGTACAATATGCTAGCCTACTTTTTATTCTCTCTCTCTCTCTCTCTCTCTCTCTCTCTCTCTCTCTCTCTCTCTCTCTCTCTCTCTCTGTCTTTCTCTCTTTCTCTGTGTGTGTGTGTGTGTGTGTGTGTGTGTGTGTGTGTGTGTTGGCTCTTCCAGCTACATTATAAGCTATTGTATTGACTATTTTGTAAAGGGACCACTGAATTGAAAAATCACATACATTGCTTAGAATAATA
The DNA here is from genome assembly GCF_900497805.2 of Vombatus ursinus. Classification (NCBI taxonomy): domain Eukaryota; kingdom Metazoa; phylum Chordata; class Mammalia; order Diprotodontia; family Vombatidae; genus Vombatus; species Vombatus ursinus. The sequence goes on along the minus strand of NW_020954751.1, from coordinate 9,024,373 downwards.
GACTGGTGAGTTTGACCATGTTTTCTTGCAAAATTCTCATGCTATTCTTATGGGGAAATGATGCATAACCTCACCATCATGATGTGTATATAGCGTATCAGGGAAAAAAAAAGTATTGGATTTAAAATCAGCCTGTGTTCTAATCTGACTGTGCCACTTATCACCTCTGTGACCTTAGTCATTTAACTTAACTTATCTTGATTTTTCATTCCTTATCTGTAAAGTAAGGTGGTTGGATCAGATGACCTTGAAGGTCCCTTCTAGCATTAAATCTATGATTTTCTGATTTAGAACCAGTAAATGGAATTTGCCATGAGGTATATTTCAGTTAAATATAATTTGGTTCAATTCAATAATTATTTGTTAAGTGACTGCTGTTTGCAAAACATTGTGTTTAGTATAAGAGAAGCAAAGATGACAGAAGACTCAATCTTTGACCTCAAAAAATTGGCCCATCTAGTAGGGGAATAAGAAAAAAAATACTCAAATAATGAGAAAAGGAGTTGTAATATCTTCGATATGTAAGAGAGGTTTAAATAGTAGAAAGTGAGATTTGAGAAGGGAGCATTATTTTATAGTCAAAGAGTATCAGAATTTACTGACAGTTAGAGTTGGCAAAGGTAGGACCCTGGGAACAGATGATTTAGAGCTGGATGAGGAAACTGAGGTACTGAGAAACTGTGGCCCTCCTCTCAAAGTCATACAATCAGTCAGGCCCATTCATTAAGTACCTACTATGTGTCAGGCACTATTCTAAGTTCTATGGATACAAAGAAAGACAAAAACACAGTCCCCACAGAGCTTATTTTATAATGGCAGAAACGACATGCAAATAACTATGTACATACAAGGTATATACAAGGTAAATAGAGAGTAATCTCAGAGTGAAGTTACTGGTGGGGGCAGGGGGAATGGGAAAAGGGAGAGATGGGGAAAGAAACCAGGAAAAGGTAGGAATTAAGCTCTCTTTTTTTTGTCATTTTGTTTTTATTTCATGACTGGGTCTTCCTATCTCACCAAGGCTGGAAGTGCAATGGCCATTGGTGGCCACTCCTAAGTCTATTACTGATGGGTACAAAAACTTTGACCTGCTCTGTATTTAACATAGACCAGTTCACTTCTCTTTAAGCAGCTAGGTTGCCTTCCACTCCTGGGTGGGGGGGTCTCATCATATCTGTGCCAGATGAGCTGAGTTTTAGCACTACTGCAGTATAAAGTTCCTCAACTCTACTGATACAACAGCCTCAATCTCCTCTAGTAGCAGGGGTTACAGGACTGCGCTATTATACTCAATTTGAGCTGAGTCCTAAAGGAAGCTAGGAAAGCCAGGAAGTAGAGGGGAGAAGGGAGATTATTCCAGGCCTGGTAGGAGGTATCAGAGCTAGGACTTGAACCGAGGTCCACTGACTTCAAATCCAGAGCCCTTTTTACTGAGCTGCTTAACAAGGTAGTGAATTCTCCGTAACTGAAAGTGTTCAAGCAGAGGCTGAGTGAGTTATTGTCAAAGATATTGTAAAAAATAATAATTTAAGAGCTTTCTAGGAGGCTCAGTGGATAGAACACTGAGCCTGCAGTCTGAAAGACTCATCTTCCTGAGTTCAAATCTGGTCTCAGACACTTACTAGTTGTGTGACCCTGGGCAAGTCAGTTAACCCTGTTTGCCTCAGTTTCCTCATCTGTAAAATGAGCTAGAGAAGGAAATGGCAAACCATTTCAGTATCTTTGCCAAGAAAATCCCAGATAGGGTCATGAAGAGTTGGACACGAGAAAACACCACAGCAACAACCAAAAGGGGTTTGATGAGATTACCCTGGAGGTTCCTTACAACTTGAAGAATCAGTGATTTTGTGATCTTTTGCCTGAAACATAATCTACAAAAGGACTTATGTTCAACATCAATAGGCATGAAAACAACAGGAGGAGCTAATATGACTGCGTGAGAGGAGACTTAACCAATCAGGAAAGCAACAACCTGATACAGGAAGTCTGAATTCATTCCAAGCTTAGTTAGCAGAAATGCAGGACTTAATGGACTATCACCTTCACAGGAGGAGTAAGACATGGGTAAACATGGGAACTCTGCAGTTATGGGGAGCCTGGTCTAGCCCCAAATACTCAGAAGCCTTTGAGATTCACTTTTGAATGCAGTAACTATTTATTGTAGGTTTGCCTATGGCACTTTTGGGGACCTTACCATCTATGATACTTTTAAGGACTTTGGGGGTTAGAGCTGAGGGTTGGCAGTAGAGGAAGAAAGTTGTCATTGACAAATAATGTAGGGTCCAAACCAAATTGAAGGCATATTTGGGAATTTGGGAGAGGGAAGTAGAGGAACAATACTTGTTAACCGAAAAAAAAATTAAACAAAACGAAACTAGGGCAGTTGATTCACAGCCCTTATGAGAAAAAGAAAAAGAAAAATCACTTTAATAAAATGCCATGTGGCACTTAATTTTCACTTGTGGCTCCAAGAAGATGTAATATGTGCAGTGGTCATACCCCAATAAAACCTCTCTCAGCAGATGGACTAAACCAGGTTAAGGGTAACTGACAGGCCTCAAACCCCTCAGTGAGTCATGAGAATGTCTACCCCAAGTATGTGAAAACTTTCCCTGGCAGAATGGGTGGATTAGAGCAATCTGTTCCAGTGACCTTGAGGATGGCTGAAGCAGGTGCTATGGAGCACTTAGAGCATGGCCAGACATCAAAGACACCAAAGTTATCTGCTGTATCCTGCACCATCACCAGTCTTCCTGACTTCATTCTTGCTACTGGACTTTGATGACCATGGAAGAGAGAGTGAGGCTGTCTACTTTGTGCAACTCTGCCTTACTTACATTCAATTCATGCACAAGCCAAGACATCACCCCATGACGCCATTGGTCCTCTTTGAAAACAAAGAACAACAACAACAACAACAACTACTACTACTACTACTATACTACTACTACTACTACTACTACTACTACTACTACTACTACTACTGCCACGCTTAAGTGTCTTCCATGACTAGACTTGTCCAGGAAGCACTAGTCCTTCCAGGACTTCTAGTCTTTCTAGGACACAACTTACTGTGTGTCCTGAAACAAATCACTTGACTTCCATGGGTCTCAGTTTCCTCAATTGTAATGGAGAGTGGTTGGATTAAGTTCCTTTGAAACTTTAGATTCCTATGGCTCTTGTGCTCGTAACTTCAATTATGTTCACTCCAGAGGATGACTTTCCCCCCAGTTTAATTTTTTCCCAAATCATCTGGTAGGACAAAAAGTGTGAGACAAATTTTAGATTAAAGGCAGAATGGTCATGGAGTGGTTAATGACAATCGAACTATTCCTTGTTTCAAAGAAGAGAAGATGCTCGAGTACCCGATTATTTTTTCAAGAATGTGAAAATTAGTTCTCCAAAAATCTTCCAAAATTTAATTTTCTGGGTACAAACATTCCTCTAATTCTTGATTACTCCATTTATTGATCAAACACTGCAAAATGGGTTCATTTCAGAGAATTATGGCTAAAAAAATTGATAGTTTCTCTGGGGGTTTGAAATTTCTTTTGAATGAGCTCGCAAGCTTGAGAGATACTGATTATGCTTTTTGTGTAGGATAGAATGTGTTCAGACTACACCCTGACACCATATAGCCATTGCCAGCCACTCTCTCTCCTTCTTTCCTTGCTCCATCTGTCCATCCATCTAAAGGTTAAAAAAAAAAGACAGCATTGGTCACTGAAGGAAAAACCCTTCCTCCTTTGAATATTATTAACTGTGACTCCAGAATTAATCCTCTTAACTGCTAATACATAGTAAATTTAGAGCAAAGAGCTAAAAATGTGAGTTTCCACTACATACATGTCAGAGAATCCACAAATATAGACCATGGAGTAGAAATAGAGAGCTCATATATTTATTCAGAGGATTTATTCCAGTTAAAAAACAACTCAAGACAAAACCATGACAAAGAAAAAGAAGTGTGCTGATTTGAATTAATTGAATTAGCTATCTTCCCTGAGTATATTAATGAAATAATTGCTCATGTTTTCCTGCCACTTTAATTTGTCTATGTACAGATATAAAAGCAATATTCATTCAACAAATTTTTTGAGAACTCCAATATACAAAATATTGTGGTAGGCACCAGTGATAAATAAGACACAATCATTGCTTTCAAAGAGTTTCTAGGCTAGTAGGGGATTTGTTTTATGTACAGAGCAATGTAATATTGTACAATAATTAATGCAGAGTACAACACACTAAGAATATTAGAAAGTTATGAAATTCTAGGCTCAGTAAAATGAAGCAAACATCATTTAAGACAGGCAAACCAAAGAAACCATTTGGAGGATGCTGGAGCAGCAGACAGCAATTAGAATTATACAAAGATGAGATAGACTTCTTTGGGAAGTAACAGTGGTCCTCCCCATACTGAACATCTTCATTTTAAAAAAAAATTGGATATGTGGTAGAGGGCATTATTTTTCAGCTATGAGTTGAACTAAGTGGCCATTGAGGTCCCTTGAAGCTCTGTAATTCTTTGTGTTTTCTAGGTACTACCTGAAGGAGATAGAAAGAAAGCTTCAGGAGGACAGGCATCATTCAATTTTTTGGTCTCTTCATCCCTAGCCTATCACAATGCTTTTCACTTTGAAGTAAATAAATTATTATTTGTTGAATAGAGTTGAATTCATTCATTCAATATATATTCACTAAGTCCTTAGTGCTTTTTACCTATGCTACCACTGGGGATACAAAGAAACAAATTAACAGTCCCTGCCCTCTGAGAGCTTATGTTCTATTTTGGGGAAAAACAATAGATTCACAGACAAGCATAGCCAAAGTAAATAGAAAAGAATTTAGGTGAAGAAGGGCAGTTATATCTAGGAGAATCTGGAAAGGCCTTTTGTGAGAGATGGAAATTGAACTGAGCCTTTGAAGGGGAAATTAATGATTGCATCAGGCAGAGGGAAAGATGGAGAGCATGGCAAGCATGTGGGATTCACTGTGCACAAGAAAGCATGACATTTTGACTGGAATAGAGAGTGCTTAATGGACAGTCATGTGAGATAGGTTTGCAGTGATAAATTACAACCAGACTCTGAATGGCTTTAAATGTCAGAGGGGAAAAGTTTGTTTCATTCTAGGAGCAGTAAGAAGCCATTGGAGCTTCAATTCTACCATCATAGTATAGTTGACAGTGTGGTATAGTATCATGTAAAAAAAGTAATTTAGAGTCAGAGGATGTGGTTGTATGTCCTGGCTCTCCTGGGTAACCTTGGGTAAGTCACAATCTCTCTGGGGCCTCAGTTTTCTCAGCAGTAAAATAAAGAGGATGGTCTAGATAATCCCTAAACTTCCTTCCAAGTCTAAATCTCAAAATCATATTATTTTAACATGCTGAATTGACAAGGTAACCTTAATAACAAGAAATTTAATAGGGAATAAATGTAAAGTCCTCTGTTTGGTTTAAGCACTAGACAGGATTAGTTAAATGGAAATATGTCTAAACATCAGTTCATGTGGAAATGACCTGCAAACTTCAATATGATTCTACAGTGTGACATGAAAGCCAAAAACTTAACATGACCTTAGGATACTTTCAACAGATTCAACCCAATTTAAGGTCCAATTGAGTAAGTATTTATTAAATGCAAAGGTTCTGGTGATACAGAAATAAAAATGGCATAATCCTTGCCCATAGGGAGCTGAGGTTCTAATAAAAGAATAAGAAACATGCACAGATACATATGATATAAATTGGAATGAGTAGGTGCATAGAAGAGGTCAAATGGAGGACAAAATTCAAAGTAAGGCAACATATAGATGGACACATATGCATTTGAACATCTGGGATATCATTGATGGTCTTGGTGCCACATTTTGGGAAGCATATTAACAGTTGGGAATGTAGGCAAAGGCTATCAGAATGGTGATGGAGATGAAAGCCTGCCATGTTAGAAACTATTAAATGAACTGGAAATGTTTAGATTATAAAAGAGAAGAAATAGGGGTGACATAATTTTTAATTGGTATTTGATGAAATACTACGGGGAGGATAGTGTAGAGTTACTCTGCTTGAACTCAATAGATAGAACTAGTTACAATGTGTAGAAACTACAGAGAGGCAGATTTCATCTCAGTATAAGTAATAACTCTACTCTGTCTGATCTACTCTGATCCTTTATTTTGGCATGGAGGTATCCCTGGATTCTTAGAAACTGTCAATAGAGTGCAAATACTAGAGGGTTCTAACATGTTTGAAAGACTTTGAGTGTAATCCACCTTCTGAGGACCAGCCTAGGCAAGTATGGAGAAGCTTGTTTCCATACTTGATAATGAAGTTGGCTACTTCATCATTAATTCTGTGACCATGTCTACCCATGAAACGCAGGTGACACAGGGGATAAAGTACTAGACTTAGAGTCAGGAAGATCTGAATTTGAATCCTGCCTCAGATACTTATTAGCTATGACACCCTGGATAAGTCACTTATCATCTCTCAACCTCCGTTTCTTTATCTATAAAATAAGGATAATAACAGCACTTACCTCTAGGGTTTTTGTGAGCAACCAATGAGATAATATATGTAAAACACTTCACAAAACTTACAGCACTAAAATTACTGTGATTTTGGTTCTGATTATTATTTTACAAAATGACTGGCAGTCTAGACTGGTCTCCTGATTCTACAGTAATGGCAGAATTATGGAAAGGGGGCCAAGGGTGATAAGAATTATTTAATTTTTTACAATCTAAAAAATTTTAACTTAACCACTGATATTCTCAATATGAAATTGTTGGACATTATAAGTGGGCATATAGGGTCTTCAGGGAGGGTTAACACCTCTGGTGTGAGGGCTTGCTGAACCCTTTTCAGGGCTGCTTATCTACCTTGTGTGTCTACCAGTCACCTAACTCTCATCTATGGCTCCAAAAAGCTATAGCATGCACATTGGCCATGTCCCTGTAAAACTTTCTCAGAAGATGGGAAGAACCAGTTTGAGGGTAACTGACAGGCCTCAAACCCATCAGTGAGTTAGGGGGATGTCTACTCCAAGTATGTGAAGACTTCTCCCAGTGGAAAGGGTGGATGAGAACAATTTGTTCCAATGACATGAAAGCAGCTGATGCAGGCTTTGTGGAGCACTTAGAGCTTGGCCAGACATCAAAGACACTAAGGTTATCTGCTGCATCCTGGGTCATCACCACTCATCTTTACTTTAGTCCTGCTACTGGACTTTTATGACTCTGGAAGAGAGTGAGGCCAACTACTTTGTGCAACTCTGTCTCACTTAAATCCAATTCACAAGCAAGCCAAACCATCTCTCCATGGTGTCCTTAGTCCTCTTTGAAAACAAAGGACAAACAAGTGGGCATAATAGTAGAGCAGAGGTTCTTAACCTCTTTTATTTCCTGGAAACTTGATGAATTCAGTCGAATCTTGTGGAGCCTTTAGACCCCTTCTCAGAATAGTATTTTCAAAAAATAAAACAAAATATATTACATTGCAAGGGGAAATAATTATATTGAAATACATAGTTTTCATGGTACTACAGGAAAAATTCCATGTACCCCAGCTTAAAGATTCCTGTGCTAGAGAAACTGTATTATATCAGGCTTGACATTCTCACAGTAAACAAAAATCTGAAGACAGGAGGAAGTTGTAGCTAAATGGAAGCATGGCTCAAAGGTTCTCTTTGGAGAGGTTAAAAAAAAAAAAACCAAAGAAAAAAAAAAGAGTTGGCCAAGATTCTTTTGTGACAGGATTATAGAAGTCTATAATTAGAACTGACCTCACCAACCATCTAGTCCAACCCTTATACCAAAAGAAATCCCCAATATAAAATGCCTAATTAGTGGTCCTCAAGCCTTTGATTAATGAGCTCCAGGGAGGGGGAATCCAATACTTTTAGACATAGCCTGTTCCACTTTTAGATGGGTCAAATGGGTAGCAAGTGTTTTCTGACATCAATCCTAAACTTGTTTATTTGAAACTTCTACTCACTGCTCTTGATTCTGTCCCCTGGGCATAAATAAACCAAGTTAAATGCTTCTGTCCCATGACAGTCTTTCATATACTTGAACACTGCTATCAGGATCTCTCTGAATTTTCTCTTCTGTAGGTTAAACCTCCCCAGTCCCTTCAATTGATCCTCAGTGGGAGAGGAGGGGAACTTCACAAGTTTTGGAGTCAGAAGAACTCGATTCAAATCTCATCTCTGTCCTTATTAGCTATGTGACCTTAAGCAAGGCACTTAATTTCCCTAGGCCTTAGTTTCCTCATGTGCAAAATGAAGTCATTTTACTAGGCGGCCTCTTGAATTAACTTCCAACTTTAGATGTGGGATCCTGTGATCACATCCATGGATTCCAGGCCCTTCACCATGTGGACTGTCCTCTTCTGGATGATCTTTAGCTTATCAATTCTCTTCCTAAATAGCAGCACCAAGAACAGAATACCAGATGTGTACTGACCAATGTCATGTATAGTGGGACTATCATATCTCTTTTTCTGGAGAAAAAGTACAGTCCACTACCATATTAGTGATCCTGTCTGCCACTTCACATTGCTTATTCATATTGAGCTTTTAATATTTTAAAACTCCTTGATTGTTTTCAGGAAAAAAAATGTTTTCTAACCCTGCTTTCCCCATCTAGCACTTGTGAAATTCATTTTTGCATGTAAGCATAAGACTTTAGGGACAGCTAAGTGGTACAGTGGATAGAGCACCTCGCCAGGAGTCAGGAAACCTGAATTCAAATCCAACCTCAGATACCTATTAATTTTGTGACCCTGGGCAAATCACTTAACCCTATTTGCCTTAGTTTCCTCATCTATAAAATCAACTCTGGAAGAAAATGGCAAGCCATTCCAATATCTTTGCTGAAAACCCCAAATGGGGTCACAAAGCATTGACTGAACAACAACAAAAATAATCAGAGCAATCTGGTCCAAGCTAAGAAATGCAGTGATTGTTCAGTGGAATAGATTAGGTATACAATACAAAACAGTAAATGACCACAGTGGTTTAGTGTTTGATAAGCCCAAAGATCTGAGTTTTGGGGGTAAGAACTCAATATTTTACAAACATAACTGGGAAAATTGAGGAAAAATTGATAGAAATGAGTCATTGAGCAACATCTTACACCATATACCAAAATAAGGTCAGAACTGATAAATGATTGAGACATAAAGGGTAATATAATAAAAATTAAGGGGAGCAGGAAAAATGTACCTGTCAGATCTATGTACAAGGGAAGATTTTATGATCAAACAAGAGATATATGGGATTACAGGAATTAAAATAGATAATTTTGATTACATGAAATTAAAATGCTGTTGTGAAAACAAAACTAATATAGTCAAAATTAGAAATAAAACAGGAAACTGGGAGGGGGGAAATTTTGCAGCAAATTTCTCTGATAAAGGCCTCATTTCTCCAATATGTATGGGACTGAGCCAAATTTATAAAAATAAGAGCCATTCCAGAGTTGATAAATTATCAAAGGATATCAATAGGCAATTTTAAGAAGAAGAAATCAAAGCTATCAATAGTCACGTTTAAAAAAATGCTTTTAATCACTACTAATTAGAGAAATGCAAATTAAGGCAACTCTGAGATACCACCTCACATCTGTCAGACTGGCTAACATGACAGAAAAGGAAAATGACAATTGCTGGAGGAGATGTGGAAAAATTGGGACACTAATGCACTGTTGGAGGACTTGTGAACTAGTCCAACCATTCTGAAGAGAAATCTGGAACTTGCCTAAAGGGCATACTTTAGGGCAAACTCCATACACCTTTTGATCCAGTAATACCATTAGTAGGTCTGTGTCCCAAAGAGATCAAAGAAAATGGAAAAGAACCTATTTGTACAAAAATTTTCATAGCAGTTCTTTAGGTGTGTTTGTGTGTGGTGGCAAAGAATTGGAAATAGAGGAGATGGCATTAGTTAGGGCATGAATGAGTTGTGGTATATGATTGTGGTGGACTATTGTGCTATAAGAAATAACAAACAGAATAGTTTCAGAAAAACCTGGGAAGATTTATATGAACCCAGGCAAAGTGATGTGAGCAGAACCAGGAGAACATTTTACACAGTAACAAGTTACAGTGTAAGGATGATCAACTATGAAAGACATAGTTATTCTGATCAAGGAAATGATCCAAGACAATTCCAAAGTACCCATGATGAAAAATGCTATCCACCTCTAGAGAGAATACTGATGAACTTTGAATGCATATAGAAGCATATTTTTTACTATCTTTATTTTTATATTTTATTTTGTTTGCATTTTCTTTTACAGCATTGCTAATGTTTGCATGACCTCACATGTATAATTTAAATCAAACTGTTTCCCTTCTCAAGGAGGGGTAAGGGTTGGGAATTAGGGAGAAAACTTGAAACTCAAAATTTTAAAACATGAGTTAAAAAAGTTTTATATGTAATTAGGAAATATCTAACAAAAATAATTGGAATAAAAAAAGATACGTGGTTTGATATAACTAAAATAAATGTTGTGACACATCTTTAGAATAAGGGCACATTGACTATGTGTATCACATAGAGGTTGACTTATTTTTGAGGTAACTGTCTGTATTTTGGGATCACTGTTGCCAGATGATTGTAAGACCTTTTGTGATTATATATATAGGAAGTAAGCTTATCCTTTTAGCACTATTCCTTTGGATGCCATGCCATTTTCCCTTTAAATCAGAGGAATCAAAGACAGTATTCCTGAGAGTAATTTGGAAATATTTAACAAAATAAGTAAGAATACAATAGAACATAGATAATATTAATATGTGGTTTTTTCTAAGTTAATATTGAGGTTCTCATTTTTATTTGAGTTTGACACCATTGCTTTAAACCAGTGAACATTTCATCAATCCTTCCTCTTCCCCTCCCTTTATTCTATTCATTTTCTTCTAGTGGGAAGTAATATCAGTAGGTATGATCGTCTCTTGGAGAAATTAGTTTTATATGCATCCCCCTCCCCAAGCCTTTATTTGGAAAATCCCCATCTCATCTCCTGTTTCTGTGGAATCCTTTGTGCTACCACAATGTTCCTTTCTTACTGAAGGTTTATAACTCCAACTCTTCCCTCCATCATCTGGCCACAAAATGTTCTTTTCTTACTTTCCCTTCATCCCACAGACACCTCTCCCCTCAGTTCCTAATGTCTTTTCCTACCTAGTCCCCTCTCATTTTATATAAGTTATTTTCTTTACTACTTAGTTTTAGTTTTTTGAATTTGTCAATTTTGTGTCTCAATTAATCTTATTTGCTTTTCAGAATATCATATTTCAATTTTACTTTTTTTTATAAGCCAGAAGTAGTCTTATGCATTTTGTTGATTGATTGTTATTGAAATATAAAAGGTTTTTGTCCCTGCTGCTTACACAATTTATTGATACTGTAATTACAAACTTTGGCTACAATATTTCTTGGGGATTTAAGCATGTTGTTTCTTTATTTTTGTTCTGTGGAATCTATTTAAATCTATAATTTATTAGGTGTTTTAAACATTTCTGGGCATACAATTTTCCTGTATGATATTTTGAAGTATGATATTCATTTTTATTGACATTTCAGGAAGAACAATAATCCTTAAATTGTCTCTGATTCATTTTCAAGCTCTGTATTGTTGTTTTATAGAGCTATCACATGTTCTTTCAATATTGTCTTTTGATTTTCCTTCTTCCTCTGCATTTTTCTATTCCAATATTATCATTCTCTTTTTATTATAATTTATGATTTCGCTAAGTATATCTTTTGTTTGCAAATTTGTTTGAAATATTCAACTTTCTTGATAAACTTTTTGATTTCCTTCAGAATCACACTTTTCCTTATTTCTTTGACTTTTTAAAATTTTTCAATGCTTTTGAAGCATTGTGGGGGAGCTTTTTGTTTTTTGTTTTTTGTTTTTGTTTTTTTTTTTTTTTGCAAATGTTCCAGCATTGTTTCAGAGGAACTTGGGGAATTTGTTTTAATCACTTTACCTTCCTTCAGAGATTTTGCCTAAATTTCCTTTATTACATAGTACTAGTTCATTGATATGGTTCTTTAATTATTTGTTGGTTATTACCCCTTAGTAAGTTTGTTTTTTTCATTTCTTTTCTGTCACTCTGCTGATTATCCTATGCTGTCCCTGCTATAAACGTACTCGTTACCATCAATCTTTTGTCATCTATAGGTTTAATGGTGCTCTGTACTTCTTCCAGCTTTTGCTCTCTGTTTTCTGTTCTATCACTGCCCCTACCACCACCAAGTTTTGGCAAAATGTATAACCTCCACGAAATGAGTTTGACCCATCCTGCAGGGAGCCTCTGAGAAGCCATGGTAGTTGCAATTATTTTTTTTTCTTTTCAATTTATGAAATAAAACAAGCATTTCCATAACATAGTACATAAAATATGATTGCATATGAAACTGCAAATCTACTATTCACAACATTCTATTCCTTTCAGATACACAACAAAATTATGTACATTTCTTTTTTTCCTTTTTTTTCCCCTTTCCCTCCCTCCCCCTCTAGCCTAGAGAAGGCTACCATTAGACACAAATAGGTGTAGGTATATGTGTGTGTGTGTGTGTGTGTGTGTGTGTATGTGTGTGTGTAAAATCATTCTATACATACTTCTATTTATCAGTTCTTTCCCTGGACGCGGATAGCATCTTTCTTCATATGTCCTCTATAGCTAATTTGGGTATTAATAGTCAAAATAACTTATTCACTCAAAGTTGCTCTTAAAACAATATAGTTGCAATTATTTCCCATGTTTCCCACTTTTCCAGTTCTGGGTTCTGTATTAGTCCTTTCAATTTTGCTGAGTATTTTACATTACATAATGCATTATCCACTTAAGCCTTACTACAACCATGTAAGGTAGGTACTGTCATGCTTACTTTACAAAAATACTAAGACTCAGAGAGGTTGTATCTTGCTCAGTGTTAATAAGTGTCAGCAGTAGGATAAGTAACACAGGGCTTTCTGACTCCAAATACAGTACTTTATTACAATGTCGTGTTGTTAAAACAGTTTAAAGCAACCAGGTGGCACAGTGGATAGAGTGCCAGGCCTGGAGTCAAGAAGACTTATCATCCTGAGTTGAAATCTAGCCTCAGACACTTACTAGCTGTATGACCTTGGGGAAGTCATTTAACCCTGTTTGCCTCAGTTTCCTCATCTATAAAATGAACTGGAAAAATAGGTGGCAAACCTCTCTGACAACTTTGCCAAGAAAACCCCAAATCTGGTCATGAAGGGTTGGATGTTACTGAAATGACTAAACAACAAAAACAGTTTAACAACTTAACAGCCTGTTTTAGGTGATAACAATTTCCCCTTCATAAGATCAGTTCAATCAGAGGATAAATGGCAGCTTTTCTGAAATATTATAGAAGAGATTCTCACTTCATACAAGGGTTAGATAAAAGAGACACTTTGAGGTCCCTTCTATCTCTGAAATTCTATGTAGCGTTTCCTAATAGCATTGCTATGTCTTAATAGAAAAAGCCCTAGATATGGAATGAGAATCCTGAGCTTAAGTATAGGCTTCCATATTTAGTACCTGTGTGACCAGTGTATATCAGTTAAGCTCCCTGAGCCCTAATTTCTTGTACTGTGGATAATATTTGCACGGCATACTCCTCAGGGTTTTTCTGAGGAAAGCTCTTTTTTGAACCTTAAAGACCCATAGAACTGGAGTGGTGATAGTTTTTATTATTGCTCATACATTCTTATAATGTTCATTTTAGGTTAAAAGAGTTTGCAAGAGTGGAGATTAACTTAGCATTTTAAAACCCTCAGTACTTTATAGAAGACAATGAAAAGTATTGTCTTGTGAGTCTGACTTAAACTGAGGATCCCAGAGGGAGTGGTCCTGGAGCACAGGCCATTCCTAAAGCCCACAGTGCCCACCACCAGCCTGAAGGGAGTGACTTACCTTTCTGTGATATTTGTCTATGTCTTTTTTCTGAAACAAAAAATTCAGCAGATGATGATGAGGGGCTGGGAAAATTCCCCATCTTCTCACCTCACTCTAACTCCTCATGATTTTTAAGTCATGATTAATTGCCAAGTTCATGAAGCTAACATTTTATGATCAGTCATGAGTAAAAGCAAAATCCATGCTTTTAAAAATGCAAGTTTAAGGGGCAGTTAGGTGGCACAGTGAATAGAGCTCTGGCCTTGGAATCAGGAGGACCTGAGTTCAAATCCAGCCTCAGACGCTTAACACTTACTAGCTGTGTGACCCTGGGCAAGTTACTTAACCTTGATCGACTCACCAAAAAGGAAAAACTAAATAAATAAATAAAAATGTAAGTTTAGGATCTCAGAACTGCAAAAACATTTAAAAGCCATAGCTTCCCTGAAGCATGAAAACTTTCTACCTATTTCAACTAGTGATTATCTCATTTTTGCTTGAATCTCTCCAGTGATAAAGAATTCAACTTCCCAGGGCAGCCAAATTTGTAGTTGGACATCTCACACTGTTGCAAAGTTCTTCCTTAAAATGAACTCCAGTAGTTCTATCATACTTCTAGGATCAAATAAAAAATGGTCCCTTTCACATTTAAAGATCTTCACTACCCTGCCTATCTCATACTTTGCTCCCTTAATGCATTCTATGATCCACTTACAATAACCTACTTGAGGTTCCTTGAAAACGACACTGTCTTCCATCTCATAGGCTGCCCCCCAAGCCCTTGAATACTCTCCCTCTTCTTCTTGTTGATCTCACTGTCCTCCTTCAACACTCAACTCAAATCCTACCCTCTGCAAGAGTCTTTGCCTGTCCTTCCCCATATTCCCCTTACTACTAGTATTTTCTCTCTGAGATGACCTTTCATTAACATTGTATAGCTGATTTTTGTCATTCACAATGATTATGTTATACAAAGTTGCTGCAAACATTGAATTCATGAATACTTAACCATTACTCCTAGGGGAAATATAGGGTTAGGTCCTTGTGAGCCTCTGGTCACAATATTTATTTAGTGTTTTCCAGAGTGGCCGCACTTGAAGATCAGCAAATTTTCTCTTCCTTTTTCTGAATATTCTGTATTGTTGATTCTTTAACGACTGAACTCATGACCAATGGCATTATAACTCATGCCTGAATGAAACTAAGCTAACACACATGTATTTTCTCTGTAAGGCAGATCACAGGCTTATACTTAAGAACACTGGACAGCAAATTAGTGCTACACTTGGAGGGCATTTTGAATAGCATAATCACCCAAAAGAGTACAATAATGCAAAAAAAAAAGTGGCACTAAATACACCACAAAAAAGACACTTATATACAGTAGGAGAACTGAAACAAGAATGCAGAACCTCACCTTACTTGACTTCAACTGGGAAGATGAATTGAAGGGAGGCAGAAAAGAGAAGTAGGAAAAGGATGTGATCACAATAGGCTAGATTAGAGAATCTGAAAGTGTGAATAATAGCAGTGGAATGGGGAGAAAGGATATTGTGCATGTAGAATCAATATATGACTTGATAGCTGAGGGGATGCTAAAACAATGTGTGGCACAGGCTACTTTTTTTTTCAGTTGAAAGGGCATTTCTAATAGACTCTTAGGATTTCTTTGGTGTGAGACCTCCTTCTACTGGGGAAGTTCATTACCCATTCAAGTCAATGAGTATTAAAAATTTTCAAAGGCATAGAAAGTTTTAAAGGCAAATTCTGAACTCATTCCTCCAAAGTTCAGAACTGCATCCACTGCCAGTTTGTCACATTACATTATATAGACCCTCGAAACTTACATGCTCCCATGTAGACTCCTGACATGTTTAGGAAGTTATCCAATCCATGTGCCTGTGCACTAGATAATTGGTGAATAAATGACAGGGTATATTCAGCTTTTTCTGCTTGGCTAATTTAATGGGTTATCCTACTTGTGATGCTGTGTTGAATCTTATCTATTTTAGGGGGGCTAGGGGTAGAGATTTTATTAAAATCTCATTATCTTAACTTAAATATTCAATTAGTCACTTTTTAAAAAGCATGTGAGAAATGTCTCCTTAGCATGTTCAAAACACATAGTTCAGCTGTGATCAGTGAGCCATTTCATGAGTATAAAAATTAATAATTGGTAATAATAATAAAATTTAACATTTCTATAGCAGTCTAAGGTTGGCATCTTGTGATCTTCATAATCTTTTTCTTCATTCAGGCCTCAACTCAGTTATCAGCTTTCTCCTCCCATTCTTCCATTTATTAGTGTTTACACCCTCTTCAAATTGTTGTTGTTCAGTCATTTCAAACGTGTCTGATTCTTCATGGCACAATTTGGGGTTTTCTTGGCAGAGATACTGGATGGTTTGCCATTTCCTTCTCCAGCTCACTTTACAAATGAGGAAACTGAGGCATACAGGGTTAAATGACTTGCCCAGGGTCACACAGCTAGTAAGTATGTGAGGCCAGATTTGAACTCAAGAAGATGAATCTTCCTGACTGTAGGCCTGGTGTCCTATCCACTGCATCACCTGGCTGCCCTCTTCAAATTACATATTTACTTAACTTGCATGTATGTGTATGTGTATATGTATATATATACATACATATATGTATATATACATACAAACATGTGTGTGTGTGTGTGTGTGTGTGTGTGTGTGTGTATATTTCATTACCCCAAGAAAAGGCAAACTCCTAGAGGAAAGAGAATCCTTTAAACTTGTCTCTATTTCCCCATCACTTAGCAAAATGCCTTCCATTTAGTGGCACTTAATAAATATCAGTTAAAGTGAACTATAATCAAACTGAAACAAGGCAAAGTATTTTGTAAATGATTGTAGAACTACTATTGTACCCTGAAAAACATGGCCCAGGATCCTGAACCCAAGAACTTTGGGAATAGTAATGCTTCTGACCCAGTGCATTCAGCCATCATCCTGGGAAAGGATACAGTATGGCAACTGTTCCTCCAGATGCTATCTCCCCAGTTGCTGAAGACCCCAAAAAGAAAGTTCTTGTTCCCAAATCCCTCACCCTGTCAAATGGTTCAACATCAGAAACTGATAGGATTTTTCCATGGAGTAACATTAAAGTAGAGGCATGATCATCTCCTTTGCTGCTGCAGCACCATGAGACCTTCCCATATGACTTACAGCTGAAACCTTTCATATGTGTTGTCTTCCCCATTGGAATATGACCTCCTGGGGCAGCTAGGTGAGACAGCAGATAGAGCACTGGCCCTGAAATCAGGAGGACCTGAGTTCAAATCTGGCCTCAGACCAAACACTTGACACTTACTAGCTATGTGACCCTGGGCAAGTCACTTAACCACAGTTGCCTAAAAAAAAGAAGAAAAGAAAAGAATGTGACCTCCCCGAGAGCAGGGGCTCTCTCTTATTTTTCAAATTATATCCCCACTATGTAGCATAGTGCTTTGCCCATAGTTAAATGCTTCATTTATTCATTGTGAATTTGTTTGTGTAATTCAGATGAATCTAAGCCACCTAGCTGCCCCTTAAACTTGCATTTTTAAAAGCATGGATTTTGCTTTTACTCATGACTGATCATAAAATGTTAGCTTCATGAACTTGGCAATTAATCATGACTTAAAAATCATGAGGAGTTAGCAGAGTGAGGTGAGAAGATGGGGAATTTTCCCAGCCCCTCATCATCATCTGCTGAATTTTTTGTTTCAGAAAAAAGACATAGACAAATATCACAGAAAGGTAAGTCACTCCCTTCAGGCTGGTGGTGGGCACTGTGGGCTTTAGGAATGGCCTGTGCTCCAGGACCACTCCCTCTGGGATCCTCAGTTTAAGTCAGACTCACAAGACAATACTTTTCATTGTCTTCTATAAAGTACTGAGGGTTTTAAAATGCTAAGTTAATCTCCACTCTTGCAAACTCTTTTAACCTAAAATGAACATTATAAGAATGTATGAGCAATAATAAAAACTATCACCACCCCTTGTTTATGTAATTCAGATGAATCTAAGCTATCAGCTTAGAGTTGGAAGCTATCATAAATCTTTCATTTTATGGTTAAGGAAACTGAAGTATAGAAAGGTTAGATAGCTTGCCCAATGTGATGTAGATGATAAGTAACAACCAAGATTTCAATGCAGATCTCCTCAGTCCATGTTCAATCCTCTCTGGACTACATCATCTTGTGACATCTCATGATGGCAAATTAACAGTGATTTGTATTGAATTGTTGTTCTGATTATGTACTACTGTCCTTGGTATGAAAGGAATGCTCATAAACCTATGAGATCATGGATCCAGAAAAGTAATGAGCTATAATAATAAAAATAGCATTAAAATATGGTCCTATCAGTCAGTAGTCAACAAGCATTTATTTATCAAGTGCTTACTAGGTGCTAAACACTGTGTTCTACCTTAGTATTAGGGAATTGCCACTGCATTTCAAAGGAACACTCTGTTTCAGTTTCTTCACTTATTAAAATAGTATTCATTAGGAAGCTCTAAGAACAGAAAAACCTAAGTCACTCTTACTGTTTTTCTAGGACGTTATTTATAAGGAGAAAGACAACTTGGTCACATTTTTCCCCTGCCCTTCCAACGTTCCCTCCTCTTCCTTTAAAAAATAGCTTTTTTAAAATAACTTCTACCTTCCTTTGTCTATCTTTTTTATATTTTTTACCTTCTCATTTATCTCCACTGAGTCTATATATCATGCAGAATATTTGTTTTTTTGCCATTGTATTTTTTTTTAATTTGGAGTAGGAAAGTTGAAACATGAAATGGGTCTGTGGATGAATGTTTTTTGCCTTTTTATGCACAAATGCTAGAGAAGTGTTGTGGTATAGTGGGGATGAATTTAGGATTCCTGAGTGTGGCTTCTGATTCTATTATTAAAACCCATGGGCAACCCAGTACCCTTTTGGCATAATACAACCGTCTACAACTTCTTACCCCCAGGAAGAAGGTCCATGCCCAAATTCATTATTTCACCAGATCTTCTGGCATGCTGCCCAGTCTGCTTCAACTCCATACCTGTTGCAGTGCCAACTCCTTTCCATGTCACACCTTGGGATGACTCCACTCTGAAGTCTACTGAAGAATTAGTGAGCCCCTGCCTGCAGCCTTCATATTGTGAGAAGACCCGTCATGCTACTCACTCCACTACTGGCTTTTCTGCCCTGCCTAACTCCTCTCTGCTGCCTGAACCCTTGGGGGATGATAACCTGATTAAACACATTCCTCAATGATTAGCATATTCCCATTCTATCATGCCCTTCCTATCCCAGTGATTTTGAACTTCTGTCATTATACATACCATGTCTTCCACACACCTCACTGTCTGCTCCTATATTCTTATCACCCTTAACCCAACTCCCTTTCCCTCAACCCTCAAGTTACTCAAGATCTACCCACCCTTCCTTTGTGTTTTTTGGAATGTTTTCTCCATAGGTAACAAAGGTGTTTTCCTCTTGCCTTTTTTTTTTTCCTTTCTCATCCCTTCTTTTTTTTTTCTTACACTCTCTGTGTTAGCTTCTTCCTAATGACAGAGAATCCCTGGACGCCATTTTCAGTACTAAATCACTTTCATGTCTACCTGAAACTCACTGGTCATGGTAGGGGAGTTAGAATACTCCTTCCTTCCCATTACTACTTTTAAACTATCTGAACCATACCACCACTCAGTAAACTATCTTTCTTTGAGATTCATATTTATCACCCAATCAAAATTCTAATGACTTTATGTACCAACCTCTAGAATACTCTCCTTCCTTCCTCAAAGATTTCAATACCTGGCATATTGTTTTCCTCTCCTCCCCAACTCTTGACCTTATATTTTGTGACGTTAACATACTTATCAATACTCTCTCAAATGCTCTGACTTCCCAACTTTTCAATGTATTCATTTCCTATGACCTAATCCTTACTCCACAGCAGGTACATAGATATGGTCATACCCTTGACTTTGTCCTTACCTACAAATATTACTCTTCCATGTTCAGGAATTCTGAAATTCCTTGATCTGATCACAATTTATTGTCATTACATTTTTGCCTCTGCTTTATAGCTGCTAACTTTGTCATTACCTAGGTCACTCAATCTCTCAATTCTTTCTCAGGTGGCAATACTTTTTTCTATTCCTCATTTGGACTCCTTGGTAAACCAGTTCATTTCTATGCTGTTTTCTTTTCCTCTTCTTAAATCCTTGCCCCCTTATTAGATCTTCCCTTTGCAAGACTCAGCCTTGGATTACTCCCACCATTCACTGCTTTCACTCCTATGCATGTGCTGCTGAACAAAACTAGAGAAAATCACGAAACTGTGATGACTGTGTTCACCACAAAGTTATGTTACATAATCAGCTGGACCATCCTACAAGAAGGCAATCATTTTACACCTCTATTCAATTCCCTATCTCAATGGCTTTTCCATACCATTCCATCCCTTGTCAAATTTCCCTTTGCTCCCCTCCCCAACCCTCTCAGCTTAACATCTTATTTTATATTTCTTTTTTAAAATTCAATTTAATTTAATTTTTAATTCCAAATTTTCTTCTTTATTCTTCATTCCTCCACCTTCCTCACCCATTGAGAAGGCAAGAAGAACAAACCCCATTACAAATATTATAGTTATTTAAAATAATTTGCTACATTAGCCCCATTGAAAAAAAAAGGAAAGGAAAAGGGGAAAAAAGGATGGAAGGAAGGAAGGAAAGAAAGAAAAAGAAAAAAGAGAAGAAAATATGCTTCAGTCTTTACTCTGAGTTAATCAGCTTTCTATATGGATGTGGACAGTATGTTGGAATTGTAGTTGGTGATTGTGTTGATAAGAGTTACAAATACTAAGTGTATTCCTTATATGAATTCTCTGTGTAAGCAGATCACTTAGAATGAATGTTGGCCCAAGTCAAGAATGTGGGATGTGGGTGTTGAAAAAATATTGCCTTCTTCAGTATTTAGCCAAAGTAAGGTGCATTCTGCATTGTGCCAAGGGTTGAAGTGGATGGACTCTAACATCCTTTTCAAATTCAAATAATTTTTAATTACCCTTGTATGTAGTTTGGAGTCAAATTCCAATCTTATTTCTTTGGAATGTTGTTCAATAAAATCAACTAAGATATATGTGTGTGTGTGTGTGTGTGTGTGTGTGTGTGTGTGTGTGTATGAATGACAATTATCATGTCTAACTTTCTCTGTGACAGGATTGAGATCTGTAGAGCAACTATTCTTTTGGGACAGTAAGGTTCATGTGACATTTCAAGTAACATTCAACCATTGTTGAAACAGTCAGAGTAGACAAGGAAATACCAATAAAAATATATTGTTGGAAATAATGGTTTTTAATCTGGACCTGTAATTTCATCATTGTACTTATTATTGTATATACTTCTGGCATGCAGTCTATCTCAAAAGATAGAGAATAGCAACTCCTCTTAGAGATGAAAGCATTTTAGAGAATTGCCTACCATCAAGATCACATAAATAGGAAAGGGGCACAGGTGTGCATGGTCCTAGAATGCAGAATTTATAGCTGTTCTTTCAGTTATAGAAAAGAAGTAGAAACTTGGGAGGTGCCCATCATTTGGGGAATGGCTAATCAAATTATGGGATATATATGTAATTAAATACTCTTGCACTGGATGAAATGATTAAATGTGGGGCAGAGCCAAGATGGCAGAGCAAAAGCAGTGACTTGCTTGAGCTCTCCCCCAAACCCTTCCAAATACCTGTAAAAAATGGCTGTAAACAAGTTCTAGAGCAGCAGAACCCACAAAAAGACAGAGTGAAACAAATTTCCAGCCCAAGACAACCTGGATGGTTGATTAGAAAGGTCTATTGCACCAAGCAGAGAGAGAAATGCAGTTCAGCATGGACACGTACACAAGTAAAACAGGCCTCACTGAACCTAGAGCAGGCCTCAGAGGACTGAATCATGAGCAGCTATGGCAGTTTCCAAACTTTTCAACCCACAAATGCCAAAGAAAACTTAGAAGGTCAGTAGGAAAAGTCTGTGACCATGATGAGAGAGATGCTTGGTCCCAGTCCCAGTCCTGGCTCAGCCCCGGGGCAGTGGCTGCTTCCAGAGCTTCTGGCCTATAGACTGAGGGGGAATCAAGTGACTGATCATAGGGGTACTTCAGGGATCTCTTTGCTAGTGCTGAGGCAGGATTCTCTTGCTTTGCATGTGTTTGGATCTGGGTCACAGTTCTAGGTGGCGATTCTGGGACGAGGAAGAGTGCTGGCATGGAGGAGCTTGTGTTGGCAGTGGAGAAGGAATCCTCCTCACAGTTCCAAGGCAGAAAAGACTGTGGTCACTCAGACCAGAACACAGGCCAGGAAAGGAGTAAACACCTTGCCCTTGATCATACCACCATGGAAGAACCAAAAACTTACTTTCAGAAGTATCTCTGAAAACAGCTGCATAAAATGCCTGAAGCTTGGGACAGTACATTCTCCACACTGGAAGCAGACCCCTACCTAAACAAAGAGTTTAAAACTCAAGTACTTGGCTGGGATCATGAGCAAACTGTGCAAAAAAAGTCAGACCATAGAATATTTCTTTGGCGACAAAGAAGATCAAAGCATGCAACCAGAAAAAGACAACAAAGTCAAAGCGCCTACATCCAAAGTCTCCAAGAAAAATATGAATCAGTCCCAGGCCATGGAAGAGCTCAAAAAAGATTTTGAGAAGCAATTAAGAGAAGTAGAGGAAAAACTGGGAAGAGAAATGAGAGTGATGCAAGAAAATCATGAAAAACAAGTCAACAGCTTGCTAAAGGAGACCCAAAAAAATACTGAAGAAAATAACACCTTAAAAAATAACCTAACCCAATCGGCAAAAGAGTTCCAAAAAGCCAATGAAGAGAAGAATGCCTTAAAAAGCAGAATTGGCCAAATGGAAAAGGAAGTCCAAAAGCTCACCGAAGAAAATACTTCCTTAAAAATCAGAATGGAGCAATTGGAGGCTAGTGACTTTATGAGAAATCAAGACATTGTAAAACAAAACCAAAATAATGAAAAAAATAGAAGACTGTGAAATATCTCATTGGAAAAACAACTGACCTGGAAAATAGATCCAGTAGAGAGAATTTAAAAATTGTTGGACTATCTGAAAGCCATGATCAAAAAAAGAGCCTAGATGTCATCTTTCAAGAAATTATCAAGGAAAACTGCCCTGGTATTGCAGAACAAGTGGGTAAAATAGAAATGGAAGGAATCCACCAATCACCTCTTGAAAGAGATCCCCAAAGGAAAACTCCTGGGAATATTGTAGCCAAATTTCAGAGTTCCCAGGTCAAGGAGAAAATATTGCAAGCAGCCAGAAAGAAACAATTCAAGTATTGTGGAAACATAATCAGATTAACACAGGATTTAGCAGCTTCTACACTAAGGGACTGCAGGACTTAGAATATGATATTCCAGAGGGCAAAGGAGATAGGATTACAACCAAGAATCACCTACCCAGCAAAACTGAGTATAATCTTTCAGGGGAAAAATGGAAATTCAGTGAAATAGAGGACTTTCAAGCATTCTTGATGAAAAGACCAGAGCTGAATAGAAAATTTTGCTTTCAAGTACAAGACTCAAGAGAGGCATGAAGAGGTAAACAGGAAAAAGAAATCATAAGGGACTTATTAAGGTTGCACTGTTTACATTCCTGCATGGAAAGATGATATTTGTAACTCATGAGACCTTTGTCAGTATTAGGATAGTTGGAGGGAAAAAAATTACATGTATAGATAGATTGATAGATAGAGGGCACAGGGTGAGTTGAAGATGAATGGATGATATCTGGAGAATAAAATTAAGGGGTGAGAGAGGATTATACTGGGAGAAGGAGAAAGGGAGAGGTAGAATGGGGTAAATTATCTCACATAAAACAGACAAGAAAAGGCTTTTACAGCAGAGGGGAAGTAGGGGAAGGTGAGAGGTAATGAATGAATCTTATTCTCATTGGATTTGGCTTAAGAAGGGAATAACATGCACACTCAATTGGATATGGAAATCTATCTTAACCTACAGGAAAATAGGGGGAAAGGGGATAAGAGAGCTGGGGATGATAGAGGGGAGGGCAGATTGGGGGAGGGGGTAATCAGAAGCAAACACTTCTCAGGAGGGACAGGGAGAAAAGAGAGAATAGAATAAACAAGGGATGGGATAGGATGAAAGGAAATATAGCAGCAAGACTACTATGGAAGTGTTTTGAATAATTACAAATGAATAACTTGTATCCAGTTGCTTACCTTCTGAGTAAGGGTGGGTGGGGAGGGAGGAAGGGGAAAAATTTGGAACCCAAAATTTTAAAAACAAATGATAAAAAATTGTTTTCACATGCAACTGGGAAATGAGATATATAGGCAATGGAGAATAGAAATCTATGCTGCCCTACAGGAAAATAGAAGAGGAAGGGGATAAGAGAAGGATGGGTGGAGATAGATGGGAGGACAGATTAGGGGAAAGGGTTTTCACAATGCATGCTGTCTTGGGTTGGGGGAAGAATAAAATAGGGAGAAAATCTGGAACTCAAAATCTTGTGGATGTGAATGTTAAAAACTAAAAATAAATAAATTAATGAATCTTTAAAAAAAGAAATGATTAAATGCAGGGTTTTGTTGAAACCTAGGAAGACTTGTATGAACTGATGCAGAGTAAAACGAGTAGAACTAGGAGAAAGGTGAGTATAACAACATTTTTTTTAAAAAAAAGCTACTTTGAAAGACTTAACAACTGTGATTAATGTAATGATAACCACGATTCCAGCAGACCAATAAGGAAGTATGTTATCCCCTGACAAAGAGATGATGGAATCAAGGTTCAGAATGAGGCATAAATTTTTGGATACCACCAAGACCACAATTTTGTTTGTTTGTTTTTGCTTGACTAGGAATATCTGTTACAAAGGTTTTGTTTTTCTTTTCTTTTTCCAATTTTGTTGAAAGGGGGAGGGATGAGCAGAGTTAGTGCCAAAAAAAGTAAAGAATGAAAAGACAGTCATGAAAGGCTTTTTTTTAAATGCACAAAAACAAAGACATAAGAGGATAGTTTTAAAGTAACATTAAATTTATTATATAAAAGAAAGAACAAGCTGAATGCAATAAAGATGCAGTGTTGTGTATAATCCTCTTCCCCTGTTTTACTTTGTGTATGAAAATGCTCATTTTGTTGAGTGTTAAGTTTAAAACAAAAAAAAAATCGAGAAATTAAATAGGAGAGTTGCCTGGATCACTGAGTAGTTAAGTGAATTATGCATAGTCCCATGGTGTGTCTGTGAGAATCAGGATTTGAACTCAAGACTTCCTGATATGAGAGACATTATGCACCATTATCTCTTTCCTGGAGACACTGACTTATAGATTTGGAGCTAGAGAGGACCTTGGTGGTTGATATAACTGGCAACATATTCAAGTCAACAAGCATTTATTAAGTGCCTACTATTTTCCAAGCATTATACTAAGGTCTGAGGATATAAAGAAATGCATATAATTAGTATTATATATATATATATATATAGTAGTAGAGCCTGAATTTGAAGTCAAGCATCCTGACACAAATTCCAGTATTATTTTACTGTACAATGCTGATTCTTTCCACAAGATGATAAAATAGTGATAGAATCAGGGCTAGATCTCAGCTATCCCCATTCTTATTCGAGGACAATATCTTTATTTTGTAGCTGTGACTCTGTTGAATTTGGTTATTTGATTTTAAATAAATGGTTTCCTCAAAATAAAGAAATTTATTTGATTAACTCTAATTTGTTTCATCATACTTCACATAGTACCATCACATCACAAAGGTATTTTCCTTGTGCAGAAGGGGACAGCTTCTCCATTTGTATATTTAATCTGTGGAGTAGCAATGGTAAATACAACTGCTTCTCTGGAATTGTCTGGGTTTTTAAAATATCCATATTGTTTTTCCTTTAATGCCCTTCTTCCACTTGCCCTCCAAGATGAGAGGATGGGGATGGGAGGTAAGACCTCTACAGAGGAGCACAAGGAAAGTGTGAAAGAAGTCTTTTTTATCCTCTTAAATAGTAGTGTATGGAAAGGATATATTACCTTTACTTAAAATAAGGAGTTGGTTACCTAATGAAGACAGTGTCTTCTAGGAAAAGATAAAGTTTTCTTACTGGTAACTTACCCAGAAATAAGTCCTTTGTAGTGTATTAAACATGATATTGTAAGGGAATTTTGTACATGCCCTTTCATACTTAAAATAGCACCTAAAATTTTCAGAATAATAGGTATCTAATAATAGAAGTCTAGGAAGGACAATTATACAATATTCCCTCTTGATTGTCCCCATAAGATGAATTCCAGAGGATCATAAATTTACAAAATCTCAGAAATGGAAGGGATCACAGAGATCATATAATCTAATTTGTACCTGAAATAAAATTCTCTTCCAAAGCTTAGTCCCAACGAAAAGATATAAGAAGAGAAAATGTATTTCTTATGAGAGGGAAAGGCATATACCCCACTTTTTTGGAGAGATAGGGGACTTCAGGAGTGCAGATAATGTCAGACATTTTGATATGTTGGCTAATTTTGCTGAACATTTTTTCTCACCTTTTTTATTCTTTTTCATAAGACGAGACTGGAGGGGGAATGATATATTATAAATTGAAGGTACTGTTAAATCAAAATGCCAGAGGGTTTTATATTTGATCCTGGAGGTGATAAAGGGTCACTGGAGTTTATTGCTTAGGTGGAAGATACGGTTAGACCTATACTTTAAGATCACTTTGACAGCTGAGTGGAGGGTGAATTGGAATGGGGAGAGATTTGAAGCAGGCAGAACATCCAGCAGGCTATTGCAATAGTCTAGGCATAAGGTGATGAGGGTCTGCACGAATGTGGCAGCAATGTCAGAGGAGAAAGAGGGGGCCATATATGAGAGATGTTATGAAGGATGGATATGGGAGAAAGTAAGAAGTGCAAGATGACACATCTCAGTGAGCTGTTATTGGGAGGATAGTGGTACCTTCTACAGTAATAAGTAAGTTAGCAAGAGGGAGATTTGGAGTATTAAAAGGTTTGTAAGAGGTGCTGTGGGTAGCTAGGTGGTGCAGTGGATAGAGATAAGGGCCTGGAGTTAGGAAGACTCATATTCACGAGTTCAAACTCAGCCTCAGAAACTAGCTGTGTGATTCTGGGCAAGTCATTTAACCTTATTTGCCTCAGTTTCCTCATCTGTAAAATGAACTGGAAAAGGAAATGGCAAACCACACTAGCATCTTTGCCAAGAAAACCCCATATGGGGTCAGAAGAGTCTTATGTGACTTAAAAATGACTCAACAACAACAACAAAGCCATTGTAGTAAGTGGGATAGCGAATTAATTAGAGAAGTATAAAAGGTTTATTTTGTTGTAGTGAGGATCAAGATGAGATTATGTGACATAAATGTGTAGTGGATCCAGTTAGCACAATTTTGTGACTTTCTCCTGCTTTGCTCAGCATTACTAGAGCACTACTAGAGAGAAAAGGCAGTAGTAGTTGGTGGCAGTTAGCCAAGGCTGTCTCTTAGCAGGGCAAGTTCTTTGATTGGATAAAAGGGAAAGGGACTTAAGAGAAGAGGACAGTGCAGGATTGAAGTAGTTCAGGAAGTTGTCAAGATGAGGAAAGGAAGAAAGAATAGCTAACACATAGGTAGGTAATGGTCTAGAAAATAATCAAGGTCACTGTGAGGGTGAAAACATGGCATGGGAGCTGCAAGGAAGAGGGAGAGGTAGAATGACGACATTTATAATCAGATAAAAAAAATTTCAGAGTTAATGAATGTGGATATGGAACACTTGTGGTTGTTGACAAGGTGAAAGGTATGACCAGTGCTGTGTATACCTGTGGTGGGGTGGAAGAGTATGTTATGGGAAATGAGCAAATTGAAGAACTAAAAAGTTAAGGTATTTGAGTTAGTAGCAATATGTATGTAGAAGTCTCATAATGTAAGGTTAGGATTTGGGTGGGAGAAAGTGACTGTAAACCAAGCACTGAGCTTACTGAGGGAGGGAGAGTGTCCTGAAAGCCAGTAGGGAAAATCACCAATATCCTCATAATAACCCTTTGAAGTAGGTAATCCAAATATTATTCTCTCTATTTCATGGGTTTGAAAAGTGAAGCTTTGAAGTAATTGATTTGGCCATGGTTACACATGTAAATATGTGAAGTGGGATTTGAATCAAAATCTCTTGATTTTAAACCTGGTGTTTTCTTCAATGTATCATGCTCATTCTATTACCAGAAACCCAATGACTGAATGTAAATGTGTACTATGTGCAAAATACTGTACTAGTCATTATGGATGTAAAGACATAAATGAAGCAAACCCTGCCTTCAAGAAACTTACCTTTACTGGGATGTGGAACAGAATATAGATAAATAAGCAGATTTTACTTATGTTTTATCACTCCATTTTCCTGTGAGTGAAATTCAAATACAAGGTAATTTCATGTGTGTGAGCGCCGTCAACTGAAGGGAAGCAAAGAAAGCTAGAGGTAGGAGGTTGTACCTAAAATAACCTTTGAAAGATTAAGGGATTCTGAGAGGCAAACATGTAGAGGGAGTGCACTCCAGGTATGAAAAATGGCTTGTCTATACGTACAGAGATAGGGCAAGTTTCAGGACCTGCTGATATACCTATTCGGCTGGAAAGCAGAGTGTGTGAAAGAAAGTAACATAAGGCTAAAAAGATACATCCGGCCAGATAGTAAAGGGCCTTAAATGTTAAACTAAGTAGCTTATATTGCTACTAAGGAATGCAGCTAGGTAGCTCAGGAAATAGAGTGCTGTGCTTACAAACAGGAAGACCTAAGTTCAAATCCAGCCTCAGAGTGTTACTAGCTGTGTGACCCTGGGCAAGTCACTTAACCTCTGTCCTCAGTCCATTAGAGAAGGAAATGGCAAACGACTCCAGTATCTTTGCCAAGAGGACCCATGGACAGTATGGTCCATGGGGTCATGAAAAGTCAAACATAGCTAAACAATAACAACAATTTACACTAAATGTAATGGGGGGCCCTGAAGGCATTTAAGCATTGGAGTTACATGGTCAGACCTGTGCCTTAGGAAAATTGTCTTGGCACATCCATGTGGAAGATAGACTGTACAAAAGAAATGCTGGAAACATGGAGATCGAATAGGAAGTTATTGGAATAATCCAAGTGAATGATGATGAAGTTCTGAATGAGAGTGGTAGCCATGTGAATGGAAAAGAGATAGATACAGGAGATGTGGTGACAGTAGAATTAATGATTTAGATAACAGATTGAATATTGGGGTGAAGGAGAAGAAAGGTGTTTCTAGTTTTTTTTGAGATCCCACTGATATATAAGATCTCTTATATGTTAAAATATATATAGCAGCATTTTTCTTTGTAGTAGCAAGGAACCAGAAACACAGTAGATGCCTATGGATTGGAAAAGAGCTAAACAAATTATAGTACATGAATGTAATGGCTTTTCTCCCAGCTCTGTGAAAAATTATGAATTAAAAAAAAACACAGAAATGAATGTGAAGACATATGAACTAATGCAAAATGAAGTAATCAAGACCAGGAAAATACTAAATGCAATAACTGTAAGAATATAAATGAAAAGAAAAATAGCAAGAACAGTGAAATGGAACTGAATGCAGTGAAATTTTAATGACCAAACTTGGCAATAAAATGTTATGAGAATGTACCTCCATCTTTTGCCAAGGTAGAGAACTACTACAGATGTGGAATTCTACATATGATGTCAAGACTTCATTTATGTGTTTTTCCTTCTTTTTATTCTTTGTTATAAAAGATTATTTTCTAGAAGAGGGAAATATTTTAAAAATGAAGATGATGCAAAACAAAAGATAATAATTCTTTTTTTTTTGAAAAAAAAATCACTAGTAATCATGGACAATACAGAGATGAGGATTCTCATCTCAAATCTACCATCCACCCATAGGTCAGGACTACAAGAGAGGCCTAAGCAGGAAGATTTCAGAAGAAGGGCCACTCTATGCCTCATGATCATAGTCCAATTTTCCCACTAGGAACCACAAAGAATCACTACT
Organism: Vombatus ursinus; assembly: GCF_900497805.2. Lineage (NCBI taxonomy): Eukaryota > Metazoa > Chordata > Mammalia > Diprotodontia > Vombatidae > Vombatus > Vombatus ursinus. The sequence goes on along the minus strand of NW_020954751.1, from coordinate 8,994,373 downwards.
TCTCCCTCCCTTGTTCATTCTCTCCCATCCTCTCTCTCTCTTCTCCTCTCACTCCCTCCCTCACTCTCTATCCTTCTTTCCTTCCCTCCCTCCCTTTTTCTCCCTCCCCCC
>NW_020954751.1:8958765-8994162 GCF_900497805.2 Vombatus ursinus | reverse complement strand
TGTCAGGCTCTCTCTCTCTCTCTCTCTCTCTCTCTCTCTCTCTCTCTCTCTCTCTTTCTTTTCTCCTCTCACAATCTCAAAATCTGATTATAAGGGGTTGAGAATCAAGCAAAGAAGTGGAGGTAGTGAGAATAAATTACTCTAGAGGCTTTGTAATGAAAGGGAAGACATCAGATATTGGATGATGACTTGAGGAGATGACAGGGTCAAGCAAAAGGATATTTTTAATGATAATATGAGCATATTCATAGGCACCAGAGAATGAGCTAGTAAAAACAGAGAAAATGGAGATAAGGAGTGTGTGTGTGTTGGGGGAAAATGAGGGAAGGATTAATGAAGCAAGTAACAGATAAGTTAAGAGGGGACATAAGATTGGGGCAAGAGTAGAGGGGTCAAGCCTTGACAAAGTGTAAGGTGATCTCTTCCTCTGAAAATAGAGCAAAGGAGAGGATATGGGGTATAGTAAGAAGTAGTGAGGTTTTGACACGTGGAGTAGGCTGGATGACAGAACTTATGATGGATGTTCTTATTTTAAAATGGGAGGTGAGATCAGACATTTCTAAATCTTTTGAATAAAAGCCATAAGATCCTCTAAAAGCCTACACATCATGTACCCTTGGTTTGGAATTTTCCAAAAATGAGCTTTTCTTAGATTGATTATCATCTTTGATATTTAAGACAATTATAATAGTTCAAAGAAGACATTATTAGAACTCAGTTGAATCTTATTTTGATTAAATATCGAATAAGGCAATATATTTATTGCAAAGCCCACATTCTTCACTTGAACCAACATTTATCCCAAATGATCTGCTTACTCAGAGCACTCAAAGAGGAAATATACTTTAAATTTGTAATGAAATTTATATCTTAAAGTTTCTTGTTGTTTAATTAATCAAACAGACTAGCCTAGTAGTACAGGTCAATTTTATTGGTCCTACTTGTCACAAAAAAAAAATATGAATTCAGGATGGAAAAGACCTTAGACATAGAGTCAAAGACCTGGGTTCAAATTCTAGCTCCATCCAACATTAGGTGGGTATGTCTTTTGGCCTTGCTCGATTTCAGTTTCCCTAACTATAGTATGAGAATAGTAACTTCTGCTCTCAAAGAGTTATTTATTGCTAGGGGGATAGTATATATCCCCCTATAAACTTATAGGGGGATAACATATGTCCCATTGATATAAGTGAGGGGTGAGAGAGTATATATAAATCTCAAGTGAAATAGTATATATATAAAGCACTTTGGTGCTGCATATTTTGTGCATATTTCTGCTGCATATTTAGTGCTGCATATCCCTACGGTGAGGCATTTTTTTGGTAATGATAATTATACTTCATAATGCCAATGGATCTTTAATTTCATTAACATGGACATTCATTCTAAGGATTCAGATTACAACCTACTTATTCTGAGTGACTCTTGACCATGTCATCCAATAAGTTTCCCATAGAGGTTCCAACCAATTTTCTCAGGACCTTCTAGTTTTTTGGGTATTTTTTTTTTAACATTGTGAAGACATAAGTATTTTCATGTTATGAAAAGGCCAAGACTTGGATGCTCTACTCCATTTTCTATTGTTCAGCTCACAAAGTGAAACTGCTTTCTATTGAAGATTTCTAAAACTTCCAGGGCCAAAGTGAATTAATAGCCACAATGGCTGTACGTCAGCCAGGGAATGCCTCAAGGGATTACTAATTGCCCATGAAACTTGTCACCTCTGAGCCAGGGGGTCAAATCTGCCTGCAGGTGATTAGTGACTGAGGGTATTAACTGACAGTTGCATTTTGGACTTTCTGACGGCAGTCGATTGTCTCAGTACATTCCAGGGACTGCTACCCTGAGCGTCCTTGCTTTTTGCATCTCTCAGCTATGAGCTCTCATTTGGCAAGGTGAAAAGGTTTTATATAGCTAGCATTTAACTACAGAGAGAATGCCAAGTTGAGAGTTAAAGCAATTGTTCAGACCTAAAAATTTTCTCCTAGGTTTCAAAAAATCAGAGTTGAGGGAGCCTGATTTCTCCAGAATTTTGACTCCAAATCACAAAATCATCATTTAAGGGAACCTCAGAAACCATCCAGTCCAAGCTGACAAAGAATTCTTTAGGCAACATGCCTGACAAGGGGCCATCCATTCACCACCTGAAGATTTGTAATTAAAGGAAACAAAGCAATTGCTAATTATGCAGTGGCCTCTTCATAGACTTGTGTATTATTCAACTTAGAAGGGATATTTGAGGTGTCCCAGTTCAATCTCCCAACCAATACAGTAATGTCTCCTGCAGCCTGCTTTCTATCCGGTTATCCATCTATTCCTTAGATACTTAACATTTTTCTCGTGGATACTGTACTTGTATCTAAATACAAACACAAAGGCTTGATAAATCTGTAATTATATGTTCTAACTAAAGACACAATACTAGCTAAATCCATAAAAAGTCATGTATGTATGTATGTATATATTCATTTATTTATGTGTTTGTTTGTTTGTTTGTTTATTTATTTATTGTTGATGTTGTGTTTGTCCTTCGTTCGGAGGACCATGACATCAGGGAGTTCATGATATCACTTGCAATTGACTTTGATTTGAGGGAGAGAGGGCTGTGCTAGGTCACCAGCCTCACTTTCTCCTCCAGAGTCATCTAGGTCCAGTGGCAAGATATAAATCAGGATGACTGGAGATGACCCCAGATGCAGTGGGAGACCTTGGCCTTTTTAAGCTAAGGTCTTCTCAAGTTCTCACTTTGAGTGAGGCAATGCCCTTTCAGTGAATAGGCCTCTTTAAGGAGTGAGTAAAGGGAAGGCCCCTTTAATCAAATCAATAAAAAAAGAGTCAAGCTGGGAGGGGAAGATGTCAGGGTTGCTCACCAAAAGAGACATATACATATACACACACACACACACACACACACACACACACGTGCACACACACAAATTGGAACTCTGTGTATTTCTGTCATGAAGGCTATTCAATGATTCATATGAACAAATATTTAATTAGTACCTAATATATTCAAGACTGTTACGGGTACTGAGGACAGTTAAAAAAGGTAGTAAGATATACAGTGTTTGCCTGTAAGCAACATGCATTTTGTTAATAAGTGTGGTGGAAAGAGCATATATGGCCTGGGTTTCTAAGGGAACTAGGTTCTAATCTCATTGAATGACCTTGAATAATTTCACTTCTAGTCTTGGATTTCTCACTTGTAAATTGAGTACTTTAAACTAAACAAATTTAAAGATCTTTTCCAGTCCTGACATTCTATTAACCTATGATCCAAATCAATTAAAAATATTTATTAAAACATGGTACACCAGGTGGTACAGTGGATTAAAGGACCAAGGCTAGAGTTAGGAAGACTCATCTTCCCAAGTTCAAATCTGGCCTCAGACACTTACTAGCTATGTGACCCTGGGCAAGTCACCTTAACCCTACTTACCTCAGTTCTAATGAGCTCGAGAAGGAAATGGCAAACTACACCAATATCTTTGTTGAGAATACCTCAAATGGTGTCATGAAGAATTGGACATGACTGAAAAACTACTGAACAACAGTAACCACTCAAAGACTTTAAAAAAATGTTTTATTGACATATTTTATTTTTACATTACAAACATTTCCAGATCACCTCCACTCCATGAAAGCTCTCTTATGACAAAATAAAGCAATTAAGCAAAACTAACAACATAGTGGTCTCATCTGAAAAAGCATACAATATTTTACAACTGTGTCCTCCTAACCTATTTTTAAATATTTTTAATTAACAGAAATCTATTTTCTCTTCATCCCAACCCATTAAAAACATAAATTATTTGCAAAAAATATACATAATTAAGGAAAACAAATTCCTTCATTGACTGTATATGTGTATGCATAGATAGAGAAACACACATACATACATATATATGTGTATATATGTCTCATTCTGCACCCAAAGTCCATCAGTTCTCTTTGAGGAGGTCAATAGTATGCTTCATTGTCATTTATCTGGAGTAATGGATGCTGATTTTATTGATAATTGTCTTACAGCTTTTAAAGTTCAAAGTTTTATTCATGTCATTCTTCATCAGATTATATGCCTTCAAAATTGTTCATTTTTATGAAATCGATGTTATAGTACAAACTTTCTGGTTCTACTCTCTTCATTCTGTATCAGTTGGCATAAATCTTTTCATGTCTCTTTGAAATCACTCATTTCCTCAATTTCTTACAATGCTATATTCTCTCATGTTCCTATACCACTATGTATTTAGCTATTCCTCAGTTGATGAACATCCCCTTAGTTTCCAAGTTTTTGCCACCATGAAAAAGAGCTGCTATAAATATTTTTGTACATATAGCTCCTTTTCCTGTTTTTTGAAAATCTATTCCCTCCAAAGTGTTTAATTAGACTAGATGATTTTATTCTGAACAATGAATCTTTTATTTTATTTATTTATTTATTCATTCATTCATTCATTCATTCATTCATTCATTTATTTATTTATGTGTGCTGATCCCATACTCTTCTCTGACGTTTAACATTCAGGGGTTTGGTAATCATGTAATTAAACATAGTCTTTGTGAAAGAATTTACTGTTGTTGAATTGTTTCAGTCATGTCTAATTCATCATGACTGCATTTGGCATTTTCTTGGCAAAGATACTAAAGTGGTTTGCATTTGCTTCTCCAGCTAATTTTTACAGTTGAGGAACTGAGGCAAACAAACTGGCTAGCCCATGGTTATACGGCTAGTAAGTGCCTAAGGCTGGATTTGAACTCAGGTCCTTCTGACTCCAGGGCCAGCACTCTATCCACTGAGCCACCTAACTGCCCTTGTAAGGGAAAGGCATCTCTGATATAATTGCTGGAAATTAATTGTTTATTATAATTAATATAAAATGCTTTTCTGTTGTAAACTTGTAACGATACAGTTTTTAAAAATATTTCTTACTCCTACACATACCTTGGTATTACCTGAGCAGCGTATCACACAAGAGAACCTGGGATAAATAGTTGACAGAGCCGATGACTGGAACTTTAGCTTCTCACTAAGTTCTAGACCTTTCAGTCATCACTACCTTTAAATGGGCTAAGAACTAAAGACATCTGTCTCAGACTATAAGCAGGAACTCAAGGGGAAAGTGGGTAGTGGCAATAGACCAATGAAGCAGGTGGGCTGAGCCCTGGGGAACCTATGGGAGAAAAAAATGTGGGACACAAGAAATTAGCTCTTTGGCCTAGAAGTGTTTGCAGATGTTTAGCCTGGGCAAGAGGCCTAGGTGTCCTTAAAGTACCCTAAGTTGGGGAGAGGGTAGAGGAACAAAATCACAAGTGAGGTATGAAGACTACAATTGTAAAAAGTATATTTTGTTTCTTTATGAATCTTGAGCAGCAAATGCATTGTAAAAGAAAACAACCTCATGGTAAGTGACTATTTTTAGCTCAGTAACTAGCAATGAATCAAGATGTTTCTGCAAACCCAATTACCCAATAAAAATTGCCATAGTAACCAGAGCATTACATGACATATTCTTCATGCACTCACAAAAACTTCCTTAAAAATGCTACTGTTCCCCAACTACACTGTCATTTGTGATACAACAGAACAATGAAGAAGGGTGTAGGAGAGTACAGGAGACAGAGGGTCACTATTATTTGGGCAAATGATTGTAGGTCAACACAATACCAAGGTTATTTTTCATATGCAAGCTTAGCATGGCACGGTGAAAGGAGGACTAAAGCTAGACCCAAGGGAACCAGGGTATGCCCCGTAATTATTATGTGACATGAAACAAATCACTTCATTTCTTTGGGCTTCAGTTTCCTCAACTATGAATTGATGAGAAATTAGAACTCAGTGATCTTTCAGACCCTTTCTAGTTCTAAATCTTTGATCCTATGGTAACTTTCACCTTGATGTGTATGAGTTCATCAGAGGGGGAACTACAAATTACATAAATTGTGATTGTCTCATTTTGCTCCTTTTGCCTATTTCCTCTATGTTAGGAGATGGGTAGCATACTCCTTTATCAGTCCTCTATAATTGTAGTGAATCATTGCACTGAATGGATTTTGTAAATCTCTCAAAAATTGTTTTTTCTTTAAAATATGATCATTGTATACATTATTCTGGTTCTGCTTGATTCATTCTACATCACTTCATATATGTCTTCCCAGGTTTCTCTGAAATCACTTCTTTCACTACCTCTTCTGGAACAGTAATATCAAATCCCTTTTCTACAGCCCTTCAGATACTTGAAGACAGTCATGGTATCCCCCAGAGTCTTCTCTTGTACCAGCTAAATATGCCTAGTTCTTTCAATTGATGCATAGAACAGTTTCAAGCCCTTCATCATCCAGTTGCTGTCTACCAGTTGATGTCCAGTCTATAAGTATTGGTCCTAAAATATGGCTCATAGAACTGAACTGGTACTCCAGATGTGGTCTAAAGAGGGCAGAGTACAGTAGAACTATTAGGTCCTTAGCCCTAGATTCTTTGCCTCTCTTTGGGTAGCTGAAGATTGCATCAGTTTTCTTAACTGCTATAGCATACTGTTAAATGGTTCTGAGGTTGGATTCTACTAAAATTCCAAGATCTTCAGATCAATGGCTGCCCTCTTACTGCTCCATCATTTTGTATTTATGAAGCTGATTTTTTCAATCCAGATGTAACACCACTTTCAGATTTATATAATTACAGCTTATTTTTAAGTCTGTCAAGATCTTTTTGGATCTTGACTGTTGTCCAATGTGTTAGCTATTCTTCTCCACCATGGGTCATCTCTAAAATTGGTAAGTATGCCATTGATACATGCATTCAAGTCATTGATGAAAGGTTAAATAGCACAAAGGTCAAGCACAGACCCCTAGGACCTTACACTGGAGACCCTTGGCCACGATAACATCGAACCATTAATGACAACTCTTTGGATGGAGGCCATTAATTATTTCTAAGTACAACTAACTCTCCTGTCATCTAGCTCAAATTGCCCCAATTTCCCTACAAAAAAAGTATGAGAAAATCTACCAAATACTTTGCTAAAATCCAGGTAAACTGTATTACAGCATTACCTTGTTCTACTAGTCTGGTAACTGTTTAAAAAAACGAAATTACTTATTGTTCATCATAGCCCACTCTTCATGAAGCCATATTGCTTCTTTGTTATCACCACTTAGTTTTTTGATGTTCTTTAACCATTCCTAGAAATTTTAGATGTTTTCTAGAAAAAAAATGAAGTCAAATGGATTGGCTTATAGTTTGCAGACTCCATTTTTTCTTTTCTCTTCTCTTCCCTCCTCTCCTTTTCTATCCTCTCTTCTCCTCTCATCCCCTTCTTTCTTCTCCCTTCTCCTTTCATTTTTTTCCTCCCTTCCCATTTCTTCTTTCCTCTCCCCTCCCTTCCCCTCCTTCTCTCTCTCTCTCTCTCTCTCTCTCTCTCTCTCTCTCTCTCTCTCTCTCTCATTCTCCCCCTCCAATTCTACAATGTCTGTCTGCTGTTCACAAACCTTCAAACATAATAATATTTCAGGAATAAGTTTGGCCATTTCTTCTAGTATCTTAGGATATCTCTCTGAGCCTGGTGACTTGACTTCATAAAGATGCACTTTTTAAAAAACTATCCTTCTATTTATCTTAGTTTTCAATTCCTTACCAGCCCTTTTTGTCCTTGCTTGTCCAGTCCAAATAGTTCTGTGGATAGATAAAAAACAAACAAAGAGTTGAGCAGTTTTGTCCTCTCTTCATTATCTATTATTATCACCTCATTCAATACTAGCCACAATCCCATTCCTTTCAATCTTCTTTTTTCTCAATAAAGCTTTAAAAATCCCTTTTTGTTTCCATAGATTTTCATACCACCTTACTTTCTTTCTAAATCTTCCTTTCTGAAATTTGTCTCCTTTTGTTTCTAGTTTTGTCTTTTATTTTTTTCCCAAAAGTCCTGAGCATACAGGGATTGAAGCAATGAAGAACCTCATAGATTACCCTGGAAAAGGATCTAGAAAATGAGGAGACTCCAGATATTTATAGGCAAATTTTATTTGCTTACTAATTTTTTTCTAAACATGTCCACAATTCTTATTTATTCAGAGCTACATTGTGTACCTCTCTTTGGCCATTTTCCTCCTTCATTCCCTTCACATTAATGCAATCTTCTTGAAGCCAAGGATTTATTTGTCTTATTTTATTTTTGTCTTTATGTTCCCCAGCAGCTGGCATTGCATCATTAAGCCCCTACATAATAGGGCTTGACAAATACTTGCTCGTTTGGATTGGGGTCAAACATAACAAATAAAATATTTCTTTCATATGACATTGTTTCAAATACTTAGAATCATATGGTAGTAGATCTAAAGTTAGAAGGTTCTTCAGAAGCTATATTTTACAACCCCTTCATGTTAAAGATCTACCCTTATTTATACTGACCTTTCATAGCCATCATGACCCCCAGAATCATCTTCATATAAAGGCATCAAAGTAGGCATTATGTGCAGCATAAGACAAGTCCATGTATACAAATAATATAAGTGCATAAGAGGAGCAAAAAAGTATTTAGATAAGATGAAGGAGAGATATCATTTGAAGCTGTGTCCATCATTCATTCATTAATAAAAGAACCTTCAAGTGCTTATTGTATGCAGAACATAATGCTGGACACTAGGGGATATTTTTTTAAAGTTTAAATAAGGAGCAACATGATCCCTGTCTTCATGGAGTTTAGAGTCCAATTGGGCAAGCTTCAAGGAAAAGATAAGATTTCAGCTGATTCTTTAAGAAGGAATGTGGTGCTACTATGTGGAGGAATCATGATCCATTCTGATAAAAAGGAACAAAATAATCAAAAATGAGGAAACAGCAAATAATACACGTTTTCTGTATCTTATTCAATTGTAATGACAATGGTGGCAGAGGTGGTGATAGTAGTGGTGATTATTTCCAATTTGTCACATATAAAATTATTATATAATATACATATATGATATACATATATAATTATCTTATAATTATCACATCTGTGCTTATCAATATAGATCTTGCATTCTCCCCAGTACTAGTAGAATGTAACTTCCTTGAGGATAGGGTCATGTTTTATGCAAGATACACATAATCTTGTTTGCAATAGTTGTTTTCCTGTTTTCTTTTCCATTAAACCGTAAGCTCCTTGAGAGCAGAGAATATCTTTTGCCTTTCTTTGTATGCCCATCTCTCAGCACAGTGTCTGTCACATAGTAGATGCTTACTGACTGAATGGTGTTGGTAGCAGTAGTGATAACAGTAGCCCTCATATGTAGTAGTCCACATTTATATAGTGCTTTACAGTTTACCATTCATTTTCCTTACAATAACCCTATGAAATAAATGGTGAAATATTATCATTTCATAGCTGAGGATATTGAGGTATTGAGAAATAAGTGACTTTCCCCAATCTACACAGATAGTAAGTATAAGAGCTAGGATGAGGAACTAGGTTTTTTCCCTCCAAGTTCAATGTTTTTTCTACTATACCACACAGCATGGAGTATGGTGGGGGGAAGGGTGTGAGGGAGTGTGAATTAAAGCTAGAAAAGTAGGTTGGAGCCAGATTGTGGAAATCCTTGAGTGCCAGGCAATGGGAAAACACTAAAAGATTTTGAGAATTGGAGACATGTAACATCGTTCTTTCCCTGTTTGTTTACTGTTATCATTATCAATTAACGCCAGGTAGCTCACTACCATGTTCACTTATAAATACAATTGAATCTATAGACCAAAATTATTGCATAAATAAAAGTTAAAGTCATTAAAATTCTGTATTAATTCTGTTTCCTATATAATTTTTATGTATTTTATTCATGGTTTTTCTTCATTTGGTTTCTTTATGTGGTATTATTTTCCCCTCTCTAAAATCTAAACAATCTAAATACGCTAAGTGATAATAAGAAATGTGAATGATGTGAAAATATCAATTTCCCCAGGAAAAGAATATTCACTATTTTAACAAAATACAGTGGCAACAGTCCATTGTAAGGTTACCATCTGGCCTCGGCATCTAGCCAAGCTCTTCTGTGGAAATGATGACAAGTCTTTTGGAAACTGTCATCTCTGGCATTTGGCACAGAGCACTGAGGACCATTAAAAGTGGTAGAGGGTGTCATTGTTTCAGTTTGATGATGATGATGAAGAAGAAGATGGTGATGATGATGGTGTGATGGTGATGATACATTTCTGATGCATTTTACCTTAACCAAGAAATCCAACAACATTTTTTCCCACTGATGACTCAAAAATTAATTCGAGCACTGAGTCAAAAAGCAGGGTAATATGTTACAGATGTTTTAACAATAGCAATTCCATCTCTATTTTAATTGCACTATTATGAGAATGTAAGCTCCTTGAAGTCAGGAGCTATCTTTACCAGTCATTTCTCTAATCATTAGTGACAGAGCCATTTTATATGACTAATGATAGCTTTGATTTCTTCCTCTGAAAACTACTTGTTTACATGTTTGACATCAATTAAAGTATGGCTCATATTCTTATAAATTTTCCTCAGTTCTCTACACATTTCAAAAATGAAACATTTATCAGAGAAATTTACCACAAAATTTTTCCCAGCTTCCTGCTTTTCATCTAATTTTGGCTATGTTAGTTTTCTTTGTATAAAAACTTTTTAATTTTATATAATCAAAATTATATATTTTACCTCTCATGAACTTTTCTAACTCTTATTTGGTAATGAACTCTTCCCCTATCCATAGATCTGACAAGTAATTTCTTTTGTGCTTCCCTAATTTGTTTTCAATATCATTCTTTATGTCTAAATCATGTACTCATTTTCAGCTTATCTTGGTATACCATGTAAATTGTTAGTCTATGACTAGTTTCTGCCAGGTTGCAGTTTTCCTAGCAGTTTTTGTCAAATAATGAGTTCTTGTCCCAATAGCTGGGATTTAGAAGGTAATCAAACACTACACTGCTGTGCTCATTTGTTTCTGTATATTGATTGCTTAATCTATTCCATTGATCAAATTTTTCTTTGATATATGTCTTATATAATATTAAACTGTTTGGATGACTACTGCTTTGTTTGAGATCTGGTACTACCAGATCTTCCTTCCCTTTCTTTTTTCATTGATTCCTTTGATATTCTTGACCTTTTGTTCTTTCAGACAAATTCTGTTATTTTTTCTGTCTCTTTAAACTAATTCTTTGGTAGTTTGATTGGTATGGCACTGAATGAGTAAACTAATTTAGGTAGTATTGTCATTTTTATTATATTGGCTTAGCCTGTCCAAGAGCAATTGATGTTTCTCCAGTTCTTTAGATCTGCCTTTATTTGTGTAAAGAGCATTTTGTTACTGCACTTATATATTTCCGGTGTGTGGCTTGGCAAGTAGACTACCAAATACTGTCTGTAGTTATTTTCAATGGAATTACTCTTTCTATTTCTTCTGGGTTTTGTTGATATTATATTGAAATGATGATGACTTGTATGGCTTAGTTTATATTCTGCAACTTTGCTAAAGTTGTTAATTGTTTCAACTAGTTCTTTAGGTGATTAATCCTATATTTCTCTAAGTATCACATCATCTGCAAAAAGTTATAGTTTTATTTCCATACTTCCTATGCTTATTCCTTCAATTTCTTTATTGTCTTATTGCTATAGCTAGCATTTCTAATACAATATTAAATAATTATGGACATCTTTGCTTCACCTCTGATTTTATTGGGAAGGCTTCTAGCTTTTCATATTTCACATAAGGCTTGCTCTTAGTTTTAGATGGATACCACTTATCATTTTAAGAAAAGCTCCATTTATTCTTGTGTTTTCTTGTGTTTTTAACAGGAATGGATGTTGTATTTTGTCAAAAGCACTTTCTGCACCTATTGATATAATCATATGATTTTTGTTGTTTTTGTTACTGATGCAGTCAATTATGCTTATAGTTTTCCTAATATTGAACCAATCCTGAATTGCTAATATAAATCCAACCTAATCACAGTATATGATTTTTGTGATGTGTTGGTATAATCTCTTTCCTAGCATTTTACTTAAAAATTTTTCATCAATATAGAGAAATCAGTCTGTAATTTTCTTTCTGTTTTTGCTCTCCTTGATTTAAGTATCAAAACCACATTTGATTCACAGAAAAAAATTGATAGAACTTCTTTATCTATTTTTTCAAATAGTTTATATAATAAAGGAATTAGTTGTCCTTTAAATATTTGATAGAATTTGTGTGTATATCCAACTCACTCCAATGAATTGTTAATATGTACCTAGAATTCAGTTCTTAATAGAATTCCATTTTTCTTGAACTTTTTCCTTTTTTTTTTTCTCTTTGAGGTATTAGGTCATGTTGTTCTATCTCTCCTTTCTCTGAATTGTGAGAATCCACAGAGACAGATTTGCTCACAATGTAAGGAATCATTCCCCAAAGTTTGAATTATCTCACAAGTCTCCCTAAGTGGTGCAGTTGATAGAGTGATGGGCCTGAAGTCAGGAAGACCTGAGTTCATATCTGACCTGAGACACTCACTAGTGGTATGACCCAGAGCAAAGCACTTAACTTCTGTTTACCCCAGTTTCCTCAACTGCAAAATGTGAATAATAATAGCCACAGATTTTAATGTCCTGAATAGCAGTTCCCGGGTTGTGAGAATCAAATGAGATCATATTTGTAAAAAGCACTTAGCATAGTACCTGACACATTGTAGGTACTAAATAAATCCTTCTTTTCCTTCCATGATAAATTCACTTCCTACCTTGAGATTTTATTCTCACTTTGCTTCTAATCATCATTAATGTTACCACACACTTATTAAGCACCTACTATGTGCCAGACACTGATAAATGCTGGGATATAAAGGCAAAAAAAATTAGAATGTGAGCCCTCAAGCAACTCACATTCTAATGGGAAAGCAATATGCGAATAATGCCATTCAAGATATTCAGTATAAGTAGGAGGTAGTCTCTGAAGGAAGGCATAAGCATTAGGGGCATAGGGAGGATGGGCAAAGGTCTTCAATAGAGCACAGAATGCCTTTTTCAATCATACAGAACTATTTCTGCCATCCAGTCCCTTTCCTTGTCCCTTGTGAGAGTAATCCTAATACCAGTTGACCTAGTAGATGAAATGTGTTCTTCCTTTCTCCTCCAGTGAAAGGAGCAGCTGCAGGAATCCATAATCTTAACCACTCTGAAGGGTTGGACAAGCAAGAACATAAGGATTTAGAAATTTTGAAACCTAGTTCTCAAAGGTTAAAGATCTCTGATTTCAAAAGTTCAGTGTTGAGTGATATGGTTTCAGGAGTTTAGGATTTTGAGTCAGAAGACCTGGGTTAAAATCCTATTCATATCTACTAGCCATTTAATATGGGGCAATCCCTTCACTTCCAGCCTTAATTTCCCCATCTGCAAACTGGGAGTCATGATACTTGAATTATCTTAAATGTTCTTAAGGAAATCACCTTGTAAATATTTCCCCTTATTTTTAAAGAACTTTCATTTTTCATAACCATCAACATCTAGGTGACACAATGGATAGAGTGCCAGAGTCAGGAAGACTCTTCTCCTGAGTTCAAATCTGACCTCAGACACATAGTAGCTGTGTGACCTTGGGCAAATCACTTAATCCTGTTTGCCTGTTTTCTCATCTATAAAATGAGCTGGAGAAGGAAATGGCAAACTACTCCAGTATCTTTGCCAAGAAAACCCCAAATAGAATCACGAAGAGTCTGACATGACTGAAAAACAACTCAATATCAACAACAACAAATGTTCAAGTGAACATGAAATACAATGGGGAAAATCTTACCCAGGTCTCTACCTAGGCTTCAACATTGGAAAACCCAGAAAATTAACAAATAACAAACCAGAAAAAAAATGTTTTTGCTTTGAATCTTTTTTAATTGATCCTGGAAGCTTAATTACCTTTGGCTCTGTTTTTCTTCTTTCCATATTGCTTTTCTTGTTGTATAATTATAGCAAGTTCTAGTTCTATTATGTGTCATTCTGTGTATCACGCTATGTTGGTCTTTCCATATTTCATTGAAAGCTTTATATTTATTATTTCTATGATATCATAATCTTCCTTAAGTTAACATACCATAATTTATGCAGCTGATAGAGAGGATAATGAGCCAGCTGGGGAGTCAGGAAGACTGGGGTTCAAGTCTTGTCTTTGATACACACTGGCCATGTGACCTTGGACTTAACTTTAATTTACATTTAACCTCTCATTGTCTTAGGATGCTATCTAACAATATAAATTAAAATATTCATATATTTTGACTACTATAATAGTCTAATATTTTCAATATTTAAATAACATAATAAATAATAACCATCTTTAATAACATAAATTGCAATGCAATGGCTGATCTGCAGCAGAATTGGGGATTTCTTCACAGGGAATTCCCTATACCAATGAAATCATAGTTCTGGTCTCTCCTCTTCTCACCCTAAATATACAGCCATTTAGGTTGTTTACTTTATCTGCTATTATTTCAGATATAGAAGACTTGTATTCATCTTTAAAGTACTATAAAAATGTGAGTTACTATTTTTTTAATTTGATTCAGTAAGCATCACTATCCTTAAATGCCTGATAAACCTTTGCATCCTGTGAATACTCACTCAAGGGACTTAGGGTGTTGGCTAGCCTCAAGCTACAGGGCAGTGAAATTCTAAATTAGGAAAACAAGTTATAACCCATTTCCCTACATAGACATGAGACAATTATGGAATGGAATAGCCAGCTGTCCTAGAATAAGATGAACTTGGGAAAAATAAACACTCAAATTATTGAGGTAGTTAGTGCATGAAGCAATGAGACTGAGCCTAGAGGGAAAGTGAAGGCAATAACAGATCCAAGAGGGTGGAGGTAATTAACTGAGTCCTGAATCTCCTCTTAGGGGATGAATTTATTCCCCTTCATATTGTCTTATAATTAGATCTATCATTATTTATACTTTGTTAACAAAGCAAAGACTCTCCTAAGGACTGACAGGGATGACTGATAATCCTTTGAAGGGTAATGGCTTCAATGTGATTTTAATGGAGTAACTAAACCAGCTTTTCTGCCCTTCAAAGAACAAAATGTCTGTCCTTGAATTCCTATAGGATAATGGAATTTAGAGCTGGGCAGATCAAGAGAGGAAGCATAGTGTATCAGAAGAGTGTTGGATTTGTACTCGGATGATCTGGATTGAAATCTTGCATGACCTTGGACAAGCTACCTGACTTCCCAGTTTTCTCCAATGAGGAGATTAGATTAGATGACTTCCAAAGTTCCATCTAGCTTTAAATTGAAGATCCAGTCCCATCCCCTCATCTGTAAGATGAGGAAACTGGGCCCAGAAATGGAGAAGTCACTTGCTCAAGGTCACACAGGTTGTAAATAGCAGAGTCTGAATTCAAACCCAAGTTTTTTGATTCTAAATGCATCAATGTTGGTTCAGAAGGATGCCACTTAACTAAGGGCTGCCAGAAGGTTCAGATGTATGATCCCTGATTTACTCGACTGATGCTCTTACTGCTGAACTACAGACATAATTACATTCCAAGAGTTAAAATTTTATGATTGAATGATGCCACGGATTTCAACATCCTGAATTGCATGTAAAAAGTGCTTAGTGCATTGAAATTGCTCTGAGATCTGTCAGTTCGCTAACTGTTGTGTGGCATGGTGAATTGTGATGGAATTTGAAGTCAGGACAAACTAGATTCATATTCCATCTCAGACACTTACTAGCTATGTTGTCCTTAAGTAAGTGACTTGCCATCTCTAATTCTCATTTTCCTCATTTGTAAAATGAGGAAAATATTATCACCGACTTCACAGGTTTGTTATGAGGATCAAATGAGATGATCTGTATAAAGCAAATTTAAAACCTTAAAGCACCATATAAATGCTGGTTATTGCTGCTACGAGAAAGCTCAAAGAAGTCAAAGGAGTTGGAATAATTCTGGGCCTGACACTAATGAGCTCTGTGACCTCTTTGTTCCTCTAGACCTCAGTTTCCTTCTCTGTAAAATGAAATGGGGTTGGACTAGATGGTGTCCTTAATTTCCAAATCTTTTATCCTATGATTCTAAATACTGAAGAGGATTCTGTTTTGAGAGGCCTCTTACCATTTTAAAAATTAACATCCTATTTAACTGAGAGCAGGCTTACTGGTAGATCAGGACAAATGCCTAGTAAATGGTAGTTTTGAACCTAGATTATATCACTGTGGGATTTTCTCTAACTCAAAGAATAAAAAATTCATAGCTTGTCATTTATGGAGAAATAAAACTGGAAGTAAATAAGCACTTACATATCCCAAGCAAATGTTTAGCAAAAGATAGAAACCCCTTTTCCACAGGTCCATCATGCAATTCTTAGTACCGACTGGTTGTCATTCTTTCCATTATTTAGTATCAATCGTGAGCCCAAAAAATAACCAGAAGCTAATGATGTCTACTTAAACTTTCTTCCATCTGGCTTGTTCTCTCTTTCTCTTCTTTTTTAATATGTCAAAAGATTCTATCATCTTTGATACTCTACTACTTTTCTCTCTAGTATATGTGAAGATGATGCTGATGGCCCAGCCTCAAAGATAGATGATTAGTTTTGTACAACACTGCTTTCATTAGCTGCTATTGCTAATCATGGTGAAAGTATGTGTGTGTGTGTGTGTGCATGTGTATTGTGAGTTGGTGGGCAGGTTGGAGTCATAGTTATCCATGGATCCAATCATTAAAAAGAGTCCCTTTTGTAGCCATCAGTTGAGAAAAGCACAATGGCTAAAAGCAACAAGTCATTTGGTCCTGTTCTGCTAACTTTTCCATCATTAACCTGTGACTTTACCCTTGGAAACTAGTTTAGCTTAAGCTGTTTACAATGCTATTTTCTAACTTCAGAAGAGACTATCTGTTTCCCTAATGCACAAGGCTCTTTCTAATAAGGACATTGGTTAAATTCTGTTTTTATTTTTGTCAACCTTTGCACTTAGTGTATTGACAAGCATCTTGCTTCTACCTGCTTAGTACTATCTTTATTCTGCTAACTCATTTTCCTTTGACTTACCTCCACCATGGAAGAGAACCAGGAACCCACTAAATGAGGACTATTGCCTGATAAGGCCGCATGGGCTAGGGCAACTTTGGAGTAATTTCTTTTTTCTAATTAACCAATAAGTGTGTCTTGGCAATAACAACTTATGTGGTATTTTAAGATTAACAAAGTCATTTCATCAAGATAATCCTAAGAGAAGGTAGCATAGGTAGGAGGTGGGTAGCATAAATATGATTGCTCATATTTTTATAAATGAGGAACTAAAATCTAGAAAACTGAAATAATTCATTCTTAGTTACACGGACTAGGATTTGAACCTAGTTTTCCCAGATTCAAGTCCAAAATAACTTCCATGATACCACACTGCCTCTCAAGCTGATGTTTCATCTGTGATAACCCTAGCTTCTCAAAAGCACTGCTTAAACCCTGATAGATGTCATAATGGAGAGACTTGAATTCAAATCCTATGTCAGATACTTACTAGCTATGTGACCCCAAGCAAGTCACTCAAACTTTCTCAGACTCAGTTTCCTCTTCTGTAAAATGTGGGTAACAATAGCACTTACCTCAAAAGGTTGTTGTGAGTCCCGAGTGAAATAATAAATGCAAACTGATTTGTGAATCTTCAAACACTGGGTAAATGTTAGTTGTTAACTAGTATAGGCCATAACTAGCAGAAATTGAATGTGGGCTTTAACATTGGAATGTGTGTCATCCAAGGAACAGTCTAGCTGTATTTGGAGGAGGTTCTTATCAGAAGGAGGGTCTCCTGAAGGTGATAACATTTTGGACCACAATAACTCATGAAACCATTTACTAAAGTGTGGAGGAGCTGAATTCTGCCTTATTGGAGTGAGTATTTACATCAATGAAATTACCAAGATCTTTTGAAGAACTGACTTTTTTTTTGCTCCACTTCATGAGATACTTTCAAGTCTTTGCTTTCTTTTTTTAAATTTATTTTTAATTTTTAACATGTGTTTTTAAAACTTTGGGTTACAAATTTTCTCCCTTCCCCCTCCCCACCCACCCTCATTGAAAAGACAAGCATCTCAATATAGGTTATAGATGTGTAGTCATGCAAAACACTTCCATAGTAATCCTATTGTGAAAAACTAAGTATATTTCCCTTCATCTTATCCTACCCCTCATTTATTCTATTCTCCCTTTTTACCCTGTCCCTCCTCAGAAGTGTTTGTTTTTGATTGTCCCCTCCCCCAATCTGTCCTCCCCTCTATCAACCCCCTGCTCTCTTGTCCCTTATCCCCTTATTTTCCTGTAGGGTAAGATAGATTTCCATACCCTATTGTGTATGTTATTCCCTTCTTAAGCCAAATCCTATGAGAATGAGATTCACGTATTCCCTCTCACCTTCCCCCATTTCCCCTCCATTGTAAAAGCCTTTTCTTGTCT
The DNA here is from genome assembly GCF_900497805.2 of Vombatus ursinus. Classification (NCBI taxonomy): domain Eukaryota; kingdom Metazoa; phylum Chordata; class Mammalia; order Diprotodontia; family Vombatidae; genus Vombatus; species Vombatus ursinus. The sequence goes on along the minus strand of NW_020954751.1, from coordinate 8,975,724 downwards.
GTTTCATGTGAGATAATTTACCCCATTCTACTTCTCCCTTTCTCCTTCTTCCAGTATAATCCTCTCTCACCCCTTAATTTTATTTTCCAGATATAACCCCTTCATCTTCAACTCACCATGTGCCATCCATCCATCCATCTATCTATCTATCTACCTATCTATCCATACATGCATATAATTTTTTCCCTCCCACTACCCTAATACTGACAAAGGACTCATAAGCTACAAATATCATCTTTCCCTGCAGGAATGTAAACAGTTCAACCTTAATAAGTCTCTTATGATTTCTCTTTCCTGTTTATCTCTTCCACGTTTCACTTGAGTCTTTTATTTGAAAGTCAAATTTTATATTCAGCTCTGGTCTTTTCCTCAGAAATGCTTGAAAGTACCCTATTTCACTGAATGACCATTTTTTACCCTGAAGGATTATACTCAGTTTTGCTGGGTAGGTGATTCTTGGTTGTAGTCCTATCTCCTTTGCCCTCCGAAATATCATACTCCATGCCCTCTGGACCCTTAATGTAGAAGCTGCTAAATCTTGTGTTATCCTGATTGTGTTTCCACAAAAAAATTGTTTCTTTCTGGTTGCTTGCAATATTTTCTCCTTGACCTGGGAATTCTGGAATTTGGATACAACATTCCTAGTTTTCCTTTGGGATCTCTTTTAGGAGATTATCGGTGGATTCTTTCAATTTCTATTTTGCTCTCTGGTTCTAAAATATCAGGGCAGTTTTCCTTGATAATTTCTTGAAAGATGATGTCTAGGCTCTTTTTTTGATCATGGTTTTCAGATAATCCAATAATTTTTAAGTTCTCCCTCCTGGATATATTTTCCAGGTCAGTTGTTTTTTCAATGAGATATTTCACTTCTCTTTTATTTTTTTCATTCCTTTGGATTAGTGTTACAGTGCCTTGATTTCTCAAAGGGTCACTAGCTTCCAATTTCTCGAATCTAATTTTTAAGGAAATATTTTCTTCAGTAAGGTTTTGGACTTCCTTTTCCATTTGGCCAATTTTGCTTTTTAGGGCATTCTTCTGAACCTCATTGTCTTTTTGGACCTCTTTTGCCATTTGGGTTAGGCTATTTTTTAAGGTGTTGTTTTCTTCAGTATTTTGGGGGGGTCTCCTTTAGCATCTCTCTCAGTTTTTCCTCTCCTTGTCTTACTTGCTTTTCAAAATCCTTTTTGAGCTCTTCTGTGGCCTGGGACCTATTCATATTTTTTTTGGAGGCTTTGGATGTAGGAGCTTTGGCTTTGTTGTCTTCTTCTGGTTGTATGTTTTGATCTTCTTTGTCACCAAAGTAAGATAATATAGTCTGACTCTTTTTGCACTGCTTGCTCATGATCCCGGTCAATTACTTGAATTATGAACTCTTTGTTAAGGTAGGGGTCTGTTTCCAGTGTGGAGAATGTACTGTCCCAAGCTTCAGGGGTTTTGTGCAGCTGTTTTCAGAGATCCTTCTAGGGACCTGTAAATTTTCAGTTCTTCCAAGGTGCTATGATCAAGGGCGAGGTGTTTACTCCTTTCCTGGCCTGTGCTCTGGTCTATGAGCACTCTTTTCTGTCTTGGAACTGTGAGGAGGGTTTCCTCTACCCAGCCACTACAAGCTCCACCACACCAGTGCTCCTCCTCACCCCTGGACTGCCACCCAGAACTGTGACCCAGATCCAAGCACAAGCAAAGCAAGAGAATCCTGCACCAGCAGAGAGATCCCTGCAATCCTCCTCTGATCAGCCACCTGATTCCCCCTCAGTCCATGGGCAGGAAGCTCAGGGGGCAACCACTGCCCAGGAACCGCTCGCAGGGAAATGGGGCTGGGATCCCGCGTTTCTCTTTCAGCACCGCAGAAACAGACTTTTCCCACTGACCTTCTAAGTTGTCTTTGGTGTTCATGGGTTGAGGAGTCTGGAAACTGCCACAGCTGCAAGAGATTCAGTCCTCTGAGGCCTGCTCAGGTTCGCTGCAGCCTGGGAGCCCACACCAAACCATGCTCCTCTTCCAGCCTGGTGTGATATACCTTTCCAATCAACCATCCAGGTTATCTTGGGCTGGAAATTTATTTCACTCTGTCTTTTTGTGGGTTCTGTTGCTTTAGAATTTGTTTAGAGCCATTTTTTTATAGGTATTTGGAGAAGTTTGGGGAAAGCTCAAGTAAGTCACTGCTTTTACTCCGCCATCTTGGTTCCCAAGTCTTTGCTTTCTAAAAGCTATTCTCTCCTCTGGTTCTTCTCTTATTTTTTTTTCTTGCCTTCCTTAACTTCTTTGGACTCAGTCTACAATTTCCTATTCTTTTGACCCTAAATCTATTCCCTAAATCCTCCTTCATTTTAGTTAGGGATTCTAACTTATGTCCCTTTTATATTCCAGGGTGTTTAACATATGCTATGCATTTTACCAATATTTGTTTCACGAGGGAACTTGGATGGTTTCAGTAGCCATTCAAGTGGTTGATTCATAAATCTCCTTCTTACTTTTTTTTTTCATTCCTTACAAATTCTCTGTCTCTGTTTCTATCTTTATCTATCCACACATGTGTGTGTATGTTTATGTGTGTATTCCTTATATTGTCCAAATTTCACCTTAAGTTGACAATTCTAAAAACCAAATATTAATTTCCTCATGTCACCTTTTACCATAACTTCTCTGTCATTGTTGTCAATGAGGAAGCTTACATGCCAAATTTGGACATTTCTTTTTTAAAAATTCATTTGTATTTATGTTGTACATCACTTGTATGCCCTCTGTAGTCTTCCTCTTACCCCTCCCAGAAAGTTATCCCTTATAATTGATTTTTAAAAAAAAAAAGGAAGGAGAAAAAATTAGGAAAACCAATTAACACATAAAAAAAAACTTGACATTATGTGCCATTTCTCAAACCTGTAGATCCCTTCTTTTGCAAAAAGATTAAGAGGTCTCTTCTATTTTTTCATTAGGGCCAAGATTATTCTTTATAATTTTACAATCAATATTCAATTTTTATTGTTTTGTGGTTGTTGTTCTTTCCATTTACCCTACTATAGTCATTATGAACACCACTTTCCTGGCTCTGCTTCCTTCATCTTGCATCATTTCACACATGTCTTTCCATGCTTCTCTGTATTTATCATGTTCGTTATTTCTTACAGCCAGTGATATTCCATTACATTCATTTACCACAATTTGTTTATCTCTTACCCAATCAATGGACATCTACTTTGTTTCCAGTTCTTTTCTAATACAAAAAGTAGTACTAGAACAAACAATCTTAGTGTATATGAAGCCTGTGCTTTGTCAGTGACTTTGTTCAAATATATGACTCACAGTGGAACCCTTGGGTCAAAATATATGGACATTTTAGTCATTTTATTTGAATATTTCCAAATTTCTTTCCATAGTTATTGTACCAATTCCCAGCTCCAGCAACAGTGAATCAATGAGCCTTTCTACAACCCCTCCACCATGGACTATTTGTAATCTTTGTTGTTAATACCAATTTACTGGATGTTATCATGAAACCTCCATGTTGTTTTGATTTTAATTTCTTTTATTAGTGTTTTGGAACATTCTTTCATTTTTGGATTTTGGAATTTCTATTTGTCTAGAACTTTTGCCTTTTTTTTTTTGTAAACTGTGTTTAGCACAGTGCCTGGCACAGAGTAGGTGTAATTTTATATTTTATATCTATATTTATCTATACAAAGTTTATATTATAATATATAAATGTATAAAATAATAATTTTATTGCTTAACTGACTGACTGATGGGAAGATTATTCCCTGCCCAGTCAAGGTGGTTTGCAATTTTCCCTATATTGCACTACACAAGAGTAGAACTGCTATAGTTCAAGATCTGAAAAACTGAAAGGAACTTCTTCTTTGGAGGGGGCAGTTAGGGTTAAGTGACCTGCCCAGTGCTCTATCCACCGCGCCACCTAGCTGCTCCTGAAAGGAATTTTCATATTTAGTGTTAATGCATCAGTATTTATTAAACACCTAACACATGTCCAAGGTTGGGTGTCAGGAAATATAAGCCATGAGGAACCTGACAAATAACCTTGAAAGAGGCAGTGCAATATAATAGAAAGAATGTTTGACCTTGGTTAAGCAGAGACTTAGGTTTGAATTCTGCCCTTGACACTTAAAAGTTGTGTGACCTTGGGCAAATTACTTAATCTCTCTAGATCTCAATTTCCTCATCTGTAAAATGGAGAGCATAACATTTCTAATAAAGTGCCAGACATATGAGTTGTTATTATGCCACAAGAATAGAATCAGGATCAAGTGATTGATAAATAAAAGGGGAAATGTAAGTACTAGAAATCAAATGGCAATGGTTGGATGTACCATGGCAAAAGGAAAGGGGCAGAGTCCAAGGAGGAAGCCATGGCTAGCATCCCAGGAGACAGCATGACATAGTACAAAAAATCCCTTCTCTGGGAGCCCGGGGAACTGAGTTCTATTCCTGGTCTGCCATTAAATTGCTGTATGACTGTGAACAAGTCACTTTACTTCTGAAAGCCTCAATTTTCTCCTCTATAAAATGGATATAATAATACTTTCACTTCTTAGCTCAGAGGGTTATTGCTGAAGAAAGTGATTTCTGAAACTTAAAGAACCATGGAAATGATAGCTATTATTATTTCTAGAAAACCAGTCAGGAGTGAATAGGCAGTAAGCGATGAGTAAGCAGACTAGCCAGAAATAGGCAGCTAGATGGCACCACGAATAGAGTACTGGGCATGAAGTCAGGAAGTTCAAATCTTACCTCAGACATTTACTAGCTGTGTGACCCTGGGCAAGTCACTTAACCTCTTTTGCCTTAGTTTCCTCACCTGTAAAATAGGGATGCTAATAATAGCACCTACCTGCCAATGTTGTTGTGAGGATCAGATCAAATAATATTTGTAAAGTGCTTAGCATAGACTCTGACACATAGAAAGTGCTGTATAAATGCAAGCTATTACTATTATCATCATCAGACTGATTTTTGCATCTAATGATCCAAACTATGAATCCAAAAACGATTGAAGAAGAGATGAAAAGCCAAAAGGGAAACTGTATAAGCTTCTGACACTTACTATGTAAATGAGCAAATTATCTAACTAACCTCTCCAAACTTTTGTTTCTTTATTTGTAAAATGAAGTTTAAAATACCTATAGTACTTGACTTATGAGATTGTTGGCTCACAAATCTAACAATGTGTGCAAAATCCTTTAAAATTTAAAGGACCAAGTATATGTCTTATTACTATTATTATGCCTACCATAGCCACCACCACCATTTGCTGCTGTTGCTGCTACTGTTATTATGGTTAAAGTGTTCTGAGAGATGAGAAGAGACAATCATTTTAAATCTTACAACTATGGGACTCTGGAATGGAGGTTTACTGGTAAATGTTTAACAACTGGATTTCTGGAAAAAAACATATATATATACATATGTATGTTTACTATTATATGTATGTGTGTAGATATACTTAAATACACATATACACATAACAGAATTTTAAATTTAACCTGGATTATTAACATTTTATTCATCACTTTAAGTCTAGAAAACTCAATAAAATTATAAATTAGTCCCTAATTTGTGGTGCTTACTGATTTTGGAGGTATTAACAGTCACACTGAAAATTTAACAATGGACTCTCACAAGCCAATGAAAGGTGACTCCAGCACATGTCTAATTTGGGGTCATGTTTCCAATTGTAATTTCCCAAATGTGTCCATAGCTACTCTGGGCCCTGTGAAGTACTGTACAATATAATATTCAAATGCAGAAATCATAGGTCTTGAAAAAAAAAGTGGGTTACATGTGAATGAGCCATTCATAGCTTTAGATAGAAATACTGAATGTCACTGATCCAAGCCTAAGTAGTGGCCTGAGACCAATCATTGGTCTCAAATGAAGAGAAGTTAATTAAATTTCTTCACAGGGTCCCATCCTGAGAGTGGGCCAGTTCTGTTTTCATAGCTATATTAAAAGGCTTCTCAGCACTGGGTCACTGCATTAAGTCTCTTTAAGGAATCCAATCTCTCTCTCTCTCTTTCTCTCTCTCAAAGTAAATATTAATTAAAACATCTGACCAAGGTCATGTTTACTCCTCTATTTCAGATAGTGGCTCAGGCGGTCTTGTTCATGTGCATGAACACAGCAGGAATCTTCATTAGCTACCTGTCAGACAGAGCCCAACGTCAAGCTTTCCTGGAAACCCGAAGATGTGTGGAAGCAAGGTTGAGACTAGAAACGGAAAATCAAAGACAGGTACCAAATGGGAAAAGCAAATGTTAAAATTACTTATTGTTTTTACTTCCGTTCTATGATGTTTTCCTCAGCTTCCTTTGAAAACCAACTCAAGCTTCAGTAATTGATTCCAAAGCTTCCTTTTGTTACAAGATTCTCCCCACTCCCCATTCCCACCCCCATCCCCACCTTTTCTGATGGAATGTAAGCTCCTTAAGTTTAGGAACTATAATAAACATTGAATGAATGAAGAAATGAATATGATTCCAGATTTTTAAATTGAGCTGTTGTTAATTAATTTTAGCTGACAAGTTTTATTCTGTCTTGCCTTTTATGCTCTACTAAAGGTTCATATTACTGAGTAACAGAATGTTAGAGGTGGAAGTAACTTTAGAACATGGAATGTTAGGGTTGGAAGGGGCCTTAGAACAAAGAATGTTAGATATGTAAAAGAGATCCAGAGAGTTGAAAAAACTTGTCTAATGGAAGAAAAGAGTAAGACTGGGATTAGAACCTAAGACTTTGAATTTCTAGAACAATGCTAATTCCACTGACTTGTGCTTCTTTATTTGTAATAATAAGATGTAATGATGTATTTTGATGAGAAAAGTTATGGTCTCTCATTGTGTGGAAAATGCAAGGTATATGTATTCCTGATCTTACTACTTACCTTCTAAGGGACTATAAACCAGCAACTGACCCCCTATGTCATGTCAAAGTTGCTCTAAAGTGGAAGCTGAGGGCTGTGAAAGGTCACTGAGCACTTGGTCACACATTTGGTCCCCAGAAGCCTGTTCTGACATTCAGGGGAGATGACTTTCCATCCTTAATTGGAGAAATATTGTTTTGTGAGTGACAGGGAAAATATTGGATTCGTTACAGTTCAGTGACTGACTAAATGGTGTCTCTGTTGCACAAGGCCAAGCCTTTCACTCAAGGTCTGGCTTACCTCACCAGGAATTTTTTAGTTGATGACCTTTCTTTTCTTCAAAAGGTAGGATTGTAAAGTAATAAGATTGATTTTGTAAAATAAAAATTATTCATACAGAAAAAAGTATCCTTCCCACCGCAATGTTACCTCCTTGAAAATATTTCTGAAGCTCCTGTTTTATGATTATACTCAGGGCTAGTATATGAGACCAAATGAAAAAGTAGGCATTACTATATATTATAGTAGCACTAATCTTTTTTAATTAAAAACATAAACACATAACCCAACTTACACACCAGACAATTTGGCTATTTCTAGAAATCAGTTCCATCCCCACATAATAAATATTTGCCACAGGTTGCAAAGACAGTTCCCAAAGAGGAGCCACTAAAATCTTTTGAACAATGGAAATAAAATCAGCATAATAATATTAAAGGGGAAGATGGAAGAAGGTCAGTTCTAAGCAACTAAAGTGTTGGACCCTGAAATCAGAAATATCTGAATTCAAGTTCGTTTCAGACATTTACTAACTGTGTGATATTCAGTAAGTCATTTAACCTCTGACTTCCTCAGTTTACTTATCTGTAAAATGTGGATAATAGCATTTACCTCCCAGAGTTGTTGGGAGGAAAAAATGAGATTTTATTTATAAAGCACTTTGCAAACCTCAAAGTACTATGTAAATGCTGGCTTATTATTGTACTATTATTCATAATTTCAAAGTTCAAAAATTGTAGTTATTCAATTTTAAACCTAGACTTAGAGATCTTTTAATCTAACCCTTTCATAAAACTGATGCCTAGAGAGTATAAGAAATGACATCGATCCTATTATGTTATAATCACACTTCATATGTTTAGTTATGTGGCTTACCTATGAATATTTCAACACTTCAAGGATATATTACTTCACTAGTGTGATTGCTTCTTCCATTCATGCTGTAGATGGGAGGCAGTTTGAATGATGGAAAGATAACTGGCTTTACAATCAAAGGAGTAGAGTTCAATTCCCACCTTTGATGTTGACTACCTGTGTGACCTTGGTCAAGTCTCTCAAACTCCCTGGGTGTCAGTTACCTCATTAGCAAAAATGAGAAAATTGAACTAAGTGGTCTTTGAAATCCCTTGCAGTTCTAGATTTATGATCCTATGGTTTTCATTCAGTATTAAGGCTGGAAAAGAAATTTGTATATATCTACATATATATGTATCTATCTATCTGTCTAGCTAGCTAGCTAGCTAGCTAGATATTTTTCCAGCCTTATATGTGTGTGTACACATATACACACACACATATATAATGTGCGTATGTATGTGTGTATATGTGTATATGTATGTATATGTATGTGTGTGTGTGTGTGTGTGTGTGTGTGTGTGTGTATCTTCTGGTGTCCAGTCCTATGACGATGAGCCTTTCTGAATTTGGGTAGCTTTTTCTTCAAATGAGATGGCAAAGAGAAAATTTATCATGTCACATAATCAGTGTCTTTACAGCTTGATGTAGGGCCTGTGAGAACTTGGGTTTTGCTTGAAAATAGCCTTTTACAATCCATGGTGATCTCTATGTTGATGGAACAAATTTGAGTAGTGTTATCTATGACTTTTTTTTACAGGTTTACATCTTTTATTTTTTATTAGTACATGGAAATCCCACTATCAAAACTTCTAATAAGGCAGGCCAGCAAATCACTTACAATTTACAATTTGCAGAGTCTCTTGGTGCACTGAAGGTTTAAAGACTTGCTTATTACCATCAACTAGTTTGTGTTAGAGGCAGGATTTGAATCTAGGCCTTTCTGATTCAGAGATTTACTTTGGCTCTCCAGTTTACTAAACAGTTAAATTCAACATTCCTACTTCTGCTAAATTTGATCATGTACTTTAATAGTTCAATGTATCTATGCTCTCAGAAGATGATACTCTGTCCATCAGTTTCTCTTCATTTCCTACTCCTTTTTACTTTTCTATCAGGCCCATGGGAACCTCGTTACCCTGCAAGATCAAATCAGCCTTTCTAAATCACTATTAATGAAAGAAATGAAAATTAAAACAACTCTGAGGTACCTCCTCATACCTATTAGATTGGCTAACATGACAGAAAAAGGAAAATAACAAATGTTGTTAGGGATGTAGAGAAATTGGGACACTAATGCACTGTTGGTGGAGTTGTCAACAGATCCAACCATTCTAGAGAGTATTTTGGAACTATGCCCAAACGGCTACAAAATCATGCATTCCTTTTAGCCCAGTGATACCAGGTCTATATTTTAAAGAGATTAAAGAAAAAAGGAAATGACCTTTATGTACAGAAATATTTATAGCAGCTCTTTTTGTGGTGGCAAAGAATTTTAACTTAAAGGGATGCCCATCAACTAGGGAATGGCTAAACAAGTTGTAGTATATGATTGTGATGGAATTGTTGTTGTTCAATTGTGTCTGAGTCTATATAACCCATTTTCGGGTTTTCTTGCCAAAGATACTGGACAAGATACTGGACTGGTTTGCCATTTCCTTCTCTAGCTCATTTTGCAAAGGAGGAACTGAGGAAAACAGGGTTAAATGACTTGCCCAGAGTCACATAGCTAGTATGTGTCAAGGCTGGATTTGAACTCATGAAGTTGTGTCTTCCTCATTCCAAGCCCAGTGCTCTATCTACTATACCACCTAGACGCCTGTGATGAAATACTATTGTGCTATAAGAAATCATGAGCAGGATGCTTTCAGAAAAACCTAGAAAGACTTACATGAAATAATACAAAAGTGAAGGAAGGAGAACTAGAAAAATGCCATACAAAGTAATATCAGTATTCTGCAGTTATCAACTGTGAATGTTTTAGCTGTTCTCAGCAATACAATGATCTAAGACAATTCCAAAGAACTTGTGATGAAAAATGTTACCTACCACCAGAGAAAGAACTTGAGTCTGCATACAAATTGAAGCATATTTTTTTATTTATTTTTCAGCAACCTTTTTTTTTTTTTTGGTCTTTTGTCTTTTCCCAACTTGACTAACATGGAAATATGTTTTTTTCATGATTCCACATGTGTAACCTATATCAATGTCCTTGCCTCCACAATGAGGGGAGAGGGGAGTAAGGGAGGAAGAGAATTTGGAACTCAAATTTTCAAAAATGAATATTAAAAATTATTTTACATGTAATTGGAAAAATATTTTTTAAAAAGATCAAATCTGCCTTGCTATTTCCACTACATCAGGACCCTCTGCTTTGGAGACTTCTCCAAATGGAGCATGGAGTAGAGAACTTTTCAACCAGGCTGTATTCATTTGCTGTTTGCAACTCCATCACTCACAGCTCCTGGCAAATAGTAGGTGCTTAATAAATGTTAATTAACTGACAGTGCAGATTGCAATCCATTCATGCCTTTTCATAATGTAATATTCTTGTCAATATGTTTCCATTAATATTTCATAAAGAATCTATTCAACATGCTGTAGGCTTCCTCAGAAGCTTTTAATATTTAATGGATAATATTTCAGGTCAAGATGGCTACTTGAACAGAGGCAGGCAGCCGAGCTTCCACACACCTAATACAGCAAAAGTCTAAATAATGCCATCAGACAAAAGTATAATTTTAAAAATCCAATGAGAAATTACAATTAGTGAATTAATCTACCCCATTACTTCTCCCAAACTGAATCTTAAGTCTACAACCAAGTATGAAAGGGAACCTAACACAAAAGCTAGTATCAGTTCAGGCAAACAAGACAGAAGCCCCTCAAGAATCTAGTCACCTATTGTTGCAAAAAGAATGAATCAAGAGATCCCACAGAAAAATGCTAGTGTTCAGTTACCCAGAGCACTTACTTCAGAAACCCCCATCAGAAGCCGTGAACTGTAAGGGTGCAGTAGTACTCAGATTGGGACATGTTAGGCCCTGGGGCTCCAAAGTCCTTTTCACTGTCCCTTGAGATGTCATAGAGGGCTCCAAAAGTATAGAGCTCTGAACTTCAAAGATCTAGGAGAGTCTAAAACCTAGCAGAGCTTTTAACTGCAAGATAGAATTTAGCACAGGAACTCAGATGACACAGGTCTAGGATAAATCAGGGACAAATCCCACCCAAAAAATACAGCAGAAAGTGCAGTCTGGCCTTGCCATAAAGCTCCAGTTCAGGAACAAAGGTTAAATATATGTATAAATAGAAAAAGACACAACTTCTGTAGACAATTATGGACAATTACTACAGATCTAGAGAGAAGCAAAAATTCAACTACAATTACAAGAAGAGCTCTAAAGGAATAAAACCAAAAATGGACTGCCCTCAAGGACTATATAAATACTAGAAGAAATTAAGGAAGAGACTTTTAAAAAATGAAATAAAATCTTTGGTATAAAGAATATCTAACAGCAGAAAATGGTAAATTTTACTCAAGCAATAAACTCTCTGAAAATTAAAATAGACTAAACAGAAAATTATTTCAAAAAACAAAAAGAAATATGAGAACAAAATTAAAAGTTTGAAAAATAGAATAAAAGGTAAGGTATTTGCTATCAAAAAACAACTTAGTGGAATACAGTCCAAAAAGAGAGAATTTGAAAAGCATTATATTCTCTGAAAACTGTGCAGGAGGAGGAGAAGGAGGATCATACAATACTGACTTGTCCGAACTGATTAGAACCAGGCGGCAAAGTGAAGATTTAAAAAAAAAAAAAAAATCCACTGACGGACAGCTAGGTGGCGCAGTGGATAGAGCACTGGCCCTGAAGTCAGGAAGACCTGAGTTCAAATCTGGCCTTAGACCAAACACTTGACACGTACTAGCTGTGAGACCTTGGGGAAGTCACTTAACCCCGATTGCCTCACCAAAAAATAAATGAATAAATAAACAAAAAAAATCCACTGATAAACCCCTGAAAGAAATCCTGAAAGGACAACTCCCAGGGATGTCATAGTCAAGATCCAGAGCTTCCAGACCAAAGAAACATACTACAAGCAGCCAGAAAGAATTCAAGCATCAAGCAATAGCAGTTATGATCACATAAAATATGGCAACTTCTACTAGAGATGAGAAGAAATCATAAATTACAATATTCCCCAAATCAGATGATATAAGTTTACAAAGCAAGAATAATTGACTTTGAAAAGCTGAGTACAATCCTACCAGGGGGATTAATCTTTGATGTAATCGATATTCCTGATGAAAAAACTAGAACTGAGTAGGAAATTTGAAACGCAAGCACAAAAAGTGAAAAGAAACCTAAAAAAAGTAAGTTAATGTGAACAACTAGAAGGGACTATATGATGAAATTTATAATAGAAGGAAGAAGAAACAAGTATCCCTTCAGAACATTACTGTCTTCAAAGGGTTGATAGTGTTAATTAAATAAGATAAATGGAGGAAGGGGAGGGTTAAGGGAATTGTTTCTGTTTTAAAATTTTTAAGAGAGTAAAGAAAAGGGAGAGTAAAAGGAACGTAATTGGGGCAGCTAGATAGTGTAGTGGATAGAATTCTGGCCTTGGAGTCAGGAGGACCCGAGTTCAAATCCAGCCTCAGACACTTGATACTTACTAGCTGTGTGAGCCTGGGCAAGTCACTTAACCCTGATTGCCTCACCAAAAAAGATAAAAAAAAAAGGAACATCATAAAAATTTATGCAATGTCATACACAAACAGGAGCATTTAGAGAACCTTACATCCATCTGGGAATCCCTCTTCCATCTGGATTGAATGCAAAATATTTTCCATAGCATTTGTCTCCCTATTTTATATTAATGATAAAAAGTGTCATTTCCATTATACTTTAAAATTTACAAAGAACCTGAATGTACATTATCTCATTTGAGCTTCACAAGAACCCTATGAGATGGGTACTACAATTATTGTTTTGCAAATGAGGAAATTGATGCTCAATGAGGCTAAGTAAGTTACTCTTGGTCACACAGCTAGTAAGCATGCAAGGACTCAAACTCAAGTCATTTCTTATTCCAAGACCAAGACTTTCTTCTTGCATGTGATGTTGCCTGAAGATGCTTGAAGTTATCTATATTTCTAAATATCAAGAAATTCAGTGTGATCTTAAGATATACATGAGAGACAACTTCTTGTAGAATAGACTTTCTGAGAGATCCCTTCTCTTTACTATCATGAAGTTTGCATATTTTAAGTAGATGGTTGAGGCATTCTATATTCTGCTTAAGCTGCAGAGTCACTGCAACAAGGCAGAGTGGCTGAATATCGCTTTTGTGATAATGGGCATCTTCTGTGCCAGTAAGTCCCACCTGGTTGTCTCAGTGACTGCCTGGCTGAATGAGACCATAGTGTTGGCCATGCTACAGAGACTTAGCTTGGGAGTCTCTCAAGGATCTTTCTTTCTTTTTGCTTTTTGGTGAAGCAATTAGGGTTAAATGACTTGTCCAGGGTCACACAGCTAGTAAGTGTGAAGTGTCTGAGGTTGGATTTGAACTCAGGTCCTCCTGACTCCAAGGCCTAAGCTCTATCCACTGCACCACCTACCTGCCCCTCTTAAGGATCTTAATAGTCTCCATCCTCACCATTGTCACTCCTACAGCACTGCAGTGATTCACCTATGACACAGTCAAGATGTAGAGCTAGGACCTAATTAGTGTTGATAATGATCTCCACATGTATTCAGATCCACACTTTTCTAAGTTATAATTATGTAAAATGTAGTAACTGGTTCCAAGCCAATGGAAATATGGAGTGCAAATTCAAGTAATATGATCCCTTAATGAGATTAATTTTTCACCCTAATTAAGACCTAACTGTACTTCAAAATCTGATACTCTATATACCTTGAGTCCCTTTGGACCAAACTGGTCCTGTGAGGTCTCCTCTATTCAGGAAAAACTTTCTTCTTTTTGTTATTACTGATGGCCTTTCCAAAGAAGTGCTTTGATGGGATCATTGTAGCAAGTCAAAGATGAAATGAGAAATTAATTTGGGGAGTTTTTAATAATGTAAAAATAAACTTCTCTTCTCCAAATTCTACCTTTCTATAACTCAGCTTTCAGTAACCATCCATCCAAAATGGTTACTGAAGCATCATTCAAACATTTACCACACTACTCTCATATGTTAACAAAAACCTTTCTCTGTTCTCAAAATATTTACTGCTAAATACAAAAATTTGATTCTACTAACTTTTTAAGGAAATATTATATTTCATAATAATTTTAATAATTTTATGCAGTATTTTAAATTTATGAAACAGTTTCATAATTTAGTCTAGTTTTCACTTCCACATGACTTGTATCTCTACCCTTCACAATGCCTCTGAAACTACTGGGATTCTGAGACCAAGAAAAGCTTGCAGTGTGAAAAAGAAAGACTAATTTATTAATGATATATAAAAATACCTCATAGTAGATTCAAAAGCACAAAATATATTAAGATATTACACATTAGCAACATATCAACATTTACCTGAATATTAATACAGGAAAATGGTTAAAATATCTTTTTGGAACTTCCCATAAGTACATTTGAAATGTTTTGAGTAAAAATAAAAATATTGACCAAAAAAATGGAAACCATTTAATGTTGTGCTTTGTCCTAAGTTGATTTGTTGTAAATTAACAAATAATAAGCACAGTTGGGTTTTGAATTCTTTATATTTCTGAATCAATTGTTTCTATGAAGTTGTGATAAATACTATTTCCTTCTGGCATTTTCTTCAAGAATACCCTTGATGTGTGTATAATCATTTTCGAATAGATTTTATGGAGATGAGGAAGCAGGTACATAGATTAGTGGTTCCTAAAGTCTTTTTAGTCACCTGATTTGCTAATAATATTATCTACTACTTTTTCCTTTCTTTTTGGAATCTTCTCCTTGAAATGCCTTGAAAAATCAGTCACAGGGGACTTTTAAAATTGTCTTTCATTATGGCTTTCTTCACCCCACATTTGGTGGTTGGAATTAACTCTTCCTTACATACTTTTCTTGAGTGCCTTTAATACTTCTCAGATAGTCCAATGAGCATTGAAAAATTTAGAGTCCACTTTGGTGATTCCACTGGCATTAATTATGATAGAGATATGAGATTATTCTACTGTAAGACTTGTTCCATTTTACATCTATTTATTGTCTGTCTATAACCACTACCTTGGGCTACTTCCACAGTCTAGATCCACATTCTAGATCTATGCGTAGGAATCAGGTCTTAGTTGGGGTTGCATCAAGATGTGGCCAAAGCCCACTATACCCATGAAATAATCTTTCTTGTTATCCTTGAACACAAAATAAAATAAAACCAATAAACTCCTTTATTTATGTCTCTGATGGGAACTTGTGAGCCATTGTTCCATTTTGCTACAACTTTATTCCTTTGTTTAGAGAAAACCTGTCAAATATGGACGTTGCAATTTTGTTGGAACATCAAACTCCAGTCATTGGTCAGTAGATATGGTGATGACATTTATAGTATTAACATCAAATGAATGTTCATAGATATTCTGAAAGCTTTGTGATTCCTCACACTGTCAGTCCCCTTCTCTACCACTCCATCACCATCACTGCAGAATCAGAAGAGATCCACAAAGTACTGAAGGCCATTTTGCATTTTTATCGAATGGGCTTTCATGGACAAAACATTCATCATGCTGTGATCCATTTTCTGGTGATGACCCTCTCTGAATATACAAAGGTCAATCCTATGACAACACATATGGTTCATTGCAGCAATTGTGATTTTTTTCACATCAATAGCAAAATGAAATTTCTTCACAGCACTGTAAAGATGTGTTTCCTTATGGTAAATTCTGGAGAGCTAACATAGCAGTGGATCAGATAAGATAGCATCGTACTGTAGATAGATAAATGACGTTGGTGTCGAGAAGACCTGAGTTCAAACCCCACTTTTATGTTAACCTGGGCAAGATGTAGGACAGCGACCCAGGCAATCCTGTAAGAATGCAAGTTGGAAACAAGATACCTACTTTGGTAGAGGAAATTCCTCACTTGGTGCTCCAGTATAAAAAGAAATAGTGAGCCAGGCAGAATTCATCTAGGTAGGACTTAATATCAACTTCATATTACCCTAGGTACAAAGGAATTCACTTGGTTAGCAGATTCTAAATGGACTTTATAGTATCTAGCATTATATACATATATATGTGTGTGTGTGTGTGTATGTGTGTTAAACTCACATATTTTTGCAGCATTGACATCAAAGACCTTAGGAGCAAAAAGAATGAAACCTCTTCATATTTTTGCTATAATTTTCCTGAGTAGACCTCAGAGGAAAAAGTTTAAAAAAAAAGATTTTAAAAAAATTAGTCCCATGATAGTATAAAAGATTCCCTACATCAGTTAAATGTGTAATTACAGAATTTAGAATTAGAAGGCATCACAGCAGATGTTGAAGCCAGCCCATGCATGAAAAGGAATTACCTCTATCATACAGCCATTTGCTTGAATACCTCTGATGAAGAGGAACTCACTACCTTGAGAAGCAACTCATTTGACTTTTATGTAGCTCTAATTATAAGGAAAAGGTTTCCTTACATCAAATCTAAACTGAACTTGGTGCAACTTCTGTCCGTTTGTTTTATTTCTGCCCTCTGGGACCAAGAACAAGTTTATTCTCTTCCCTGTGACACTCTTTCAGATACTTCAATGCAATTGTCACTACCCCCTCAAGTCTTCTCCAGACTGAACATCCAAGTTCCTTAAACATATCATCATATGCCATTAATCGGAAGTCCTTCATCATCCTGAATGTCCTCTTCTGAACACTTCTTGTTTTATGTGTCCATATGTTTGTCTGTCTATCTATCATCTATCTATCTATCTATCTATCTATCTATCTATCTATCTATCTATC
>NW_020954751.1:8920120-8958755 GCF_900497805.2 Vombatus ursinus | reverse complement strand
ATCTATCTATCTATCTATCTATCTATCTATCTATCTATCTATCTATCTATCTATCTATTTCTATGTCTATAATCTATATGTATCAGTCATCTCTATATTTACCTCTGTCTTATCTTTATCTCTTTCTTACTTATATCTCTACCTATCTGTGTGTATGTACATATTTTGCAAGGTATCCTGAAAGTGTGTGTGTGTGTGTATGTATGTATGTGTATATATATATATATAAAACTGAAAATTGCACTAAGAATTTAGGGACACTGTGTATGTATATGTGTATTGCACATAGAGTCTATGTATATGTCTATACACATATATAGTATACACATACACAATATGCATACAATGCTTATGCATGTGTGTACATACATGTACGCAAGTATGTGATTGCGTATATGTGTATATATATGTACTAGTATGTGTATGAGTGTGTGTGTGTAGGCGCACACACACTCATACACACAGTGTCCTAAAATTCATAGTGTGTCTTTGAGCTTTAACACCTCAAAACCAAACAAAGGCTTTTGAAGCATGCTGTGTACATCAAGACCACACAAAAACATACATGTAGACTATTTTTCTTTTTGTATATTCAGCACCTGGCACAGTTTCCAGCACATGGTAGGTGCTTAATAAAGGCTTGTTGATTGGTTGCTATGCCCAGTATACTCTGAACAGTATAAAAAGAACCAATGCCAGCTGAGCTTGTCAGTGTCTCTGTGGGATCTGGGCCAAGTCGGAGAAGGATACTGCAGTTATAATTTATTCATCTGCTCCTGATACTCTGCATCAGGATGAAATGCACTATGAATGCTTTGTGTGGGATTTTTTGCCTTTTCATGAGTTTTAAAGGAGAGAATTGAGACAGAAAACACATGCTTTTTACCACCTTCATGTCTGGATATCTGATGACTTCCCATGATCTTCTAGGCAACACTAATGTAACAGTATCCTATTGAATGATGCCTTTCAGTTTGCATGTTGATAGATGTTGGGGATAAATATGTAGTGGAGGGGGAGGATCCTACTACTTCCACTACTACTAGGAATCTCCCACCTCCAACCCCCAACTCCAACTCACATTTCTATAGTATTTCCATCATGACAGTCCCTGTTGGGGGAAAAAATGCTCTGATACAGCAGAAAACAAAACAAAACCAAAGCAATAGCTTTCCCCCCGAGTATGCTCCAATGATTCTGAAGAGTGATGAAACAAAATACTTAGGACTTTGGTTCTCATAGGTGATGCCACCTTATAACAAGACCCATTGAGCATAACAGTATAGGCAACATGCTGCAGAAGGAGAAATGGATTTCAAGTCAGAAGACTGGGATGCAAATCCAAATCTCATCATTTATTTGAACTGTCAAACTTGGCCAATTTACTTCCCTTTACTTGGCTTCATTTTCTCATTTTTAAATTGAGGGGATTGGTATGATGATTCCTAAAGTCTCTTCTAATATAACGGTCTATGAGCTGACAGCTTCATATCCCAGTTATTCCATTTACAATGTAATCTTGGAGTTTCTTAACCACTCTGAGATTGAGTTTCATCTGTAAAATGGGGATAAATAATATTTATACTACCTACTTCATTGTTTGGGATGAGGAGTCACTGTCAAGCTCAAATTTGATTGCCTATATACTATAGGGAGAGAAGATAGCACATAGTGAACAGAGTTGGTCTCAGAACCAGGAAGACCTGTGTTGAAGTTCCAATGAATGCTAGCTCTGTGAACCTGCACAAGTCAATTGCTCAGTGCTCTAGGTAACTCTCTAAGACTGTTAGATTCAGGAGTGTCAACTTTCATTGGTAGAGGAAGTTTCCTCATCTGGGAATTCACTATACTAACGAAACCTTAGCTTTAGACTCTATCCTTAGGCAACATGTTACATAAATATAAGTTCTAATTTGTATTAAAACTCCATTCTGTATCTGCTGCCATAGGTGCATGGAACAAGATATCCTTCCTGGGTTAAGCTCATCAATTCTAATCTTACTACCATGCTGTTAACTCAAGCCTTGACTGATACCACCTCCCTCAACCTTCTCTCCCATGTGATTGGAGAGCTGGAGGCTGGACTCCCAGAATCCTCCCAATGCCTTCCCTTACAGAGAGTGGAAAGTGAATATTGCACCTCCCTCCATTGTGTATCTGCCATTTTGCCTGGTTTCAACTTCATGGTACAAGATACTCCCACACTGGGTACCTCCTGGTCTCTCCATCTCATGCACTTACCTGATTCCTTTTGTGTGTTGGTTCCTCAACTAGACTGTAAGCTCCTTGTGAGCAGTGACTATGATATCATTATTCATATGTCTAGTGCTTAGCACAGTGACTAGCACATAGGAGACACTTAACAAATTTTGTATGGATTGGCTGGATTATCATAAATCCCCTTGGTGAAGGTCATTATACCAAACTGTCTGATGCTGAATTCTGGTCTATACAAAATGGATCTATGATAATATCCAAGATCTCTGTATCTCTCTATGGTGTATATAATTCTTACACCATAGCTGAGATCTCTGAGTCATTCCATAATACCCAATGGAGTTTGCACTGTAGTTGAAACTCTTAATTTAAACATTATTTACATGTGGAGACCTAGAGTGTTTGTTCTATTTTTCTGTAAATTTTCTTTGAATCACTGGCATACCACACAATATCTGTCATAAACCATATGCCATATCATATGTCATATACCATAGAAAATAAAACCATAACCTTAATTCCCTCTGATCAGAGATGATAATCATGACATGGATTTTAAAATTGTAAGCAACTTGGAAGAGATACTAAAATTGCTAAATATGTCAATGATTTCCTTGAGTAATTATTGCAGGAGACATTAGTAATGTTTTTATAATGGCAGATTTAGAATCAAGGAGAATATATTTGACATGAAATATGAGAGAAACTTTTCCCTTTGCCCTCATCCAGCACTAGTTTTTCCCCCCATGATATAGGATGGAAGTAATATTTGTATTACCACATTTGTTTGATAAACATTTATTATAATTATGATATGTAACATGTCAACCTACATAGTCTGTGAATCATTTCACTTGTTGAGAGATGGCATGTGTGAAGAATGTGTTCAAATTGGACTTCTGATATTTATTTACTGCCATTTATTGATGAATCATGGGCAAGTGTATTTATTAAGAACTATGAGCCCACCATTGTGCTAAATGTTAGGAATCTAAAAAGTTGAAAATAAAATAATCCCTGTCTTTAAGGATTTTACATTCTATTAGAAGAAATAATCTATCCCAAAATAATTATGTACATAAATACAAGATAGTCTGGGCAAGAGTAAAGTGAAGGCACATAGCAGCTGTGGTGACTGGAGAAGTGACTTAATTCTCTAAACCTCCTCTCCTGCAAATTGGGCTTATGGACATCTTTAGTACTTACCTCAGTCTTTATTTGGAAGTTCACATGAAATATTGTGTATAATTACTAGTAATTCTTATGTCTTTATCTTCACCCCACTCCCTCTCTCTTAAAAACCTATGAATTAGATAGTACAAGTGTCACTTTTCCTGTTTGTTTGCTATTTTGTAAGGAGGAAACTGATACAGAAAATTAAGTGAATTTCCCATTTAAGGGTAGGGTGGGTAGGATGAAGAACAATGTGGAGATGAGCAGAGTGGCAGATTCAGACTTGATAGAAGGAAAAATGTACTAACAGAACTATCCAAAAATGAAATTGGTTATCATGGAGTGGGAAGTAGTAGGATGGCAATCTTGCCATGTATGTTGTCAATATAATTCAAGTTCAGGTGTAATTTGAATTAAATGGCCAATGAGATCCATTCCAATTCTGAGAAAAATATTAATACTTGTACAACATTCCTGATGAGTGGCCATCCAATTTCTGTCAAAAGATTTCCAATGATGGGGAAATCACTACCTCTCAAGACAGCCTATTCCACTTTTAGACCACTCTAATTATTAGGACAATTTTCTTTATGTTGAGCCATAATTTGTCAGTGTGTCATTTCTACCCATTGTTTCTATCTCTGCTCACTCCAGAACTAGAATCAGCTTTCACAGTATCACATCTGCTCCCTCCTTTTCAGTCCCCTTGCCCCACCTCCCTGGCCTCATCTCTGATTATTATCCCTCTCCTCAACTAATTTTAATAACTGCCTAACTGGTCTTCCTATCTCTCTCTGTCTCTCTGTCTCTGTCTTTCTGTCTCTGTCTCTCTGTCTCTATCTCTGTCTCTCTCTCTCTCCCTCTCCCTCTCTCTCTCTTTCTCTCTTTGTCTCTCTGACTCCCTTCCTTTTTTTATTTCGTATTGCTACTTTTAAAATAATCTTTCTAATGTTCAACTCTCATCATTTATTTGTGCTCAAATCTAGTCAGCTAGGTAAACTAGTAGATAGAGAACAGGACTTGAAATCAGGAAGACCTTAGTTCAAATTCTACCTTAGACACACCAGCTATCACCCTCTATAAGTCACCTAACCTCAGTTTCTTCATCTATGAAATGGGAATAATAACAATAATAACACTTACCTCTCGTTGTTATGATGATAAAATGCAATAGTATTTGTAAAATTCTATGCAACTCTTACAGAGTTTTATAAATGCTAGCTACCTGAAAACTTTCAAGACTTCCCTATTACTTGCTGAATGCAAAGCAGACTTTTTTGCCTGGCATTCAAGGCCCTTTATAATATTTCTCCAGCCCCCGCCCCAACTTTCCAAGCATAATTCAGGTTATTTCTCTTCACACTCCATATTTCAGGCAAACTGGACCCATCTTGCCATCTTCTGCCTCTGCATTTTTACATTCCATTCCCCATTCAGGGAATAGGATCCCCCCAAACTTCTGCCTGTTGGTGTCCCTCCTCCTGTTTCAAGGCATAATTTAGCTGCTACCACCTCCCTAAACCCTCCTTTATCCATCTTTTTCCCTCGCCCCAAACCAGAAATAATCTCTCCTTTATTAAATGTTTGTTGAATTGAATTCATAAAATCATAAACTTAAAGTTGAAAACGGGCTAAGAGGTCCAGTCCAATCCCTTCTTTTTACAAATGAGGAAACTGAGTCCCAGAGAAGATAACTTGTCCAAAGTTATTGTTGGTCAGTCATTTTAGACTCTTCATGACCCCATTTGGGATTTTCTTGGCAAAGGTAGTGCAGTGGCTTGCTATTTCCTTCTCCAGTTCCTTTTAGAGATGAGGAAACTAAGGCAAACAGTCTTAAGTGACTGGCCTAGACTCACACAAGATAGTAAATGTCTGAGGCTAGGTTTGAGCTTGTGTCTTCCTGACTCGGGGTTCAGTGCTCTATCCACTGCACCACCTAGCTGCCCAAGGCTGCACAGGTTGAGAAAATTAAGAAAACGAAAATTTGAACAAAGGTCCTCAGATTCCAGAAGAATTGTTTAAATTTTCCAGTGTTCTTCTCAGTGCACCAAATCCTGAATTGAATTCAATTGCTCAATTAAACAGTGCTCAGTCATTAAGTGCTTACTCTGTGAAAGACACTATTCTTTTTAACCTCTTTCATGCATCGAAACTAAAACTTGTATCATAGTTACTTGGGTGGTTGCCTAATTAATCCCTCTACTAAAATGGAACCTTCATCTTCACTATTTTTATTTTTTAAAATTTCAATAACTGTTACAATGTCTTGATAAAAAGTAGGGGAATAATAAATATTTCTTGAGTAAATTGACATGAAATCAAATGAATCAAACTCTTCAATGTTGAGGAAATATTATGGGGGAAGGTAAAGTCAAGAACTTTTTCACTTAAAATAGTACAGTATGGTGTAATATCATAGGAAATGGACCAGACATGGAATTTGACTCTGACAAGCTTTATTCCTTTGAGCCTTAGTTTCCTTCTCTGCAAAATGTTCCTGTTACAGATCTCACAGAATTGTTGTGAGGGAAAAATGAGTTGTGCTCCAAAGCACCATTGAAATGCCACTATGACTACATAATAAATTAATAATGGCAAATTAAAATTTAAGAAAGCCGCAGAAAAACCCCGGCCTGCTGTTTCTCAAAATGTCAAAGGCAAGTGAGCAGCTGAGAGATTACAGCAGATGTCAGTAGCCAACCCAAAGAGCAGACACCTGTGAACTGATGGGAAAATCTAGAAGAAATCTGGTTTGCACAGAATTAATCTGATAAAGATCCAGCTAAAGAGGCTTATGTTAAATTCTTTTGGACAGACAAGTAATTTGTCAAAGGGGTTGGGGTTAAAGAGAATGAAGAAAATTTAGGAATAACAATATTGAAGGGGAATTTTAATTGTATTTTTAGTGCCTAATCTTCATAGAGAAATATGAAGTGGAATGGCCAGTGATATATAACATGACACAGTTGAATACTGTAGAAGAGGATGATCATTTTTCTTCAAAATTGCCAGGCTGTTATAGGAATTTCTATTCTCTTAACTCACAGATGAGAGTGGGCAGAGAAAGCAGACACTAATGAAAAGACGCAGGGATGAGCTGGAACCTACATGTAGGCTAAGAAGCTGATTGCTAAATTTTCAGTGTGAGCATTTGCACCTTGGAAAATGGCAGACACTACAGATCAGGCCTTGATTTAGTGTGTGTGTGTGTGTGTGTGTGTGTGTGTGTGTGTGTGTGTGCGCTTTAATTGTATAGACTTAAGAAAATGATGGAGAAAATGTTGGTAACGTAGATTAAACTTAAAAGTATGTTGTAAGTTTTCAGACATGGTTGTTAAACATTTACCAGTAACACCCTGGAACAGAGACATTGTGATATAGTGAGAAGAATCACAAGTCCTGGGTTCAAAGTCTGCCTCTTCTATTTATGCTTTGACAGTGGAGGAATCACTTAATCCTTCTGAGCCTCTCTACCTACCTCCCAAGCATTTTGTGAAGATTAAATTAGATGGTGTATACAAATTTAGTTTGTAAGATACACTATTATCCCCAAAGTAAGTATATAAATATATACATAAATATATATATATATATATATATCACAATTATAGACTGAGTTGGAAGGTAATACAGAGTTTATCTTATAAAATTATTGAAATTCCCTTTACAACATGACTAGGTGGTCATCCTGTGATTCTTGAAGACCTTCAAGTAATTGAGGACTACCTTATGAAACAACCCAACAACACTGGGATTCTCTCTCTCTCTCTCTCTCTCTCTCTCTTTGTCTCTCTCTGTCTCACACACACACACACACACACACACACAGACAGAGTAGTAGTTATTGTTGAGTCATTTTTCAGTGATGTCCAACTCCTTGTGGCAAAATATACTGGAGTGGTTTGCCATTTTATTCTCCAGCTTATTTTACAGATGAGAAAATTGTGGAGAACAGGGCCAAGTGTCTGAGGCTGGATTTGAAGCACTCTTTCCACTGTACCACCTAGCTGCCCCTATGCAATAGTACTCACATCTTATTTCCTTGCACTGTTTCATTTTGGGAATGATGTGTCTACTTTGTCTGTATTCTTGGCAAGATTGTAATCCCTTCAAGGGCAAGGATTATATCTTCTCCTTTTTATTCATATCTTAACTGTGCTTAGCTCAGGAATACTCGTATAGAAGGTACTTAATAAATGCTCTGTGAACTAAATCGAGCCAAAGTCAGTCTCCTTTAGGAGAGCAAATATGTTTTCCAACTCTGAAGCTCTGGGTTTTCAAGCTTAGATGCCTGATTTCTTACTATTAACTTACATTTTAATAATACTGTAAGATAGGCAGCATAGTGAGGTGGATAGAGTACAGGACTCCTAGTCAGGAAAATTTGGGTTCAAATCTTGCCTCAGACATCTAGAAACCGTGTGAACAACTTAGTTAACCTCTCCCGGGCTCAGTTTCCTCATCGATAAAATAGAAGTAATAACAGTAATTCAGAGAGTTGTTGCGAGGATCAAATGAAATAATATATGTAAAGTGTTTACAAAGCTTACCGTGTTATGTAAATGTTAGTTATTATTAATGTCATTTTCTTGGCATGGATACTTTCTCCGCTGGTGAAGATGGAAGCTTCTCCATTCTGCAGTCAAGGTTAGTGAGTGACTGTGGTCGAAAGATTTATCACCTAACAGACAACCTTCTAGTGTTATCACACTTTGTTGACCTAACCTGATTTTTAAATGATAAGCGTCAAAGCTACACCTGCCTTTTAAGCTTCTCCAGCCTGGTAGGATGTGCCAGGGCTTCATGTTCTGCTGTCACACCCTTTAAGAAGTCACTTTCCTCGTCTGTAAAATAAAGGATTTGGCCTGGGTGATCAATAAAGTCCAGTCTAGCTCAAAATCCTATGATCCAGGAAGTCTACGCTGTAAAACTCTTTGAGGACCAGTATCATTCTTTGTTTCGTCTCTATATACTCACTTCCTGGAAAAGTGCCTCCCATGTAGCTTGTTGTTCAGTCATTTTTCAGTCGTATGGCACTTTATGACCCCATTTGAGGTTTTCCTGAGAAAGATACTGGAGTGGTTTGCCATTTCCTTCTCCAGCTCATTTTACAGATGAAGAAACTGAGGCAAACAGGGTTAAGTGACTTGCCCAGGATCACACAGCTAGTAAGTATCTGAGTCTGGGCTTGAACTCATGAAGATGAGTCTTCCCAACTCCAAACAAGGTACTCTATGCACTGCAGCACCTTGCTGCTCTTTGCATATAGCAGGTACTTCATAAATGCTGTTTAGATTGTGTCCTGTTATCTCTACACCATAATGAGGCATTATTGACACAATAAAGTGCCTACTTTTTACTATGATCTATATGTGACTCTGCCCCTCCAAGCTTATCCCTTGCCTACTCTTTCTCTTTCATGTGCCTTGTACTTTCCTGCTGTCACACCTTTGCTCAAGTTGTTGCCCATGTTGCCTGGGATGCCATCTGAATTCTCCTTATACTCAGTAAATCCTATTCACCCCCCAAAGTTTGTCCTATTCCTTCTGTGAAGGACAATGACACTTTCCTTTGAACTCATGCAGCATTAAATTGTTTGTCCACATGATAGATACTTAGTGCATTCAAAGGAGAGCAATCAGAAAGGATCTGGAAGTCATGTCTTAGGAGGAGAAGCCACTGTTAGATGTATAGATGTTTAGCCTGGAGCAGAGGTGAGTTGGGGGTGATGATGGTGAGGCTAGGGATGGTAGCTATAGTCGAGTATTCAAAGGGCTGCCATGTGGACAGCCAATAAGAATTTTTCCGGTTGGCTCTGGAGGATTGAATTAGAAAGTTCAAATGTGCAAATTTCAAAGCATGTTAGGAAGAATTAAATGATTATTACTGCCCCAAATTAAAATGAGCTTTCTTGGGAAGTATTAAGTTCTTCATTACTGAAGGTGTATAAGACATTGGATGACTTGGCTAGGGATATTTTCAAGAGAATTCATGCTTTAGATGAAATTGGGACTGGATTGCCTCTGAGATTGCTGATATTCATAGAGTGATTTTTTCTTTAGTTATTTAACTTTTATTAGTTATTTAACTTACTATTTCAACAAGTTAAATCTCTCACCCAGGATCGTACAGTTAGTATCCAAGGCAGGATTCAAATCCAGATCTCCAATCCCAACTCTCTACCCACTACACCAGGCTGCCTCTAAGCTCTACGTGGTTCAATGGCAAATGTTGGCCTTGGACTCAAGAGGACTAATTTTGTCTCTGACAATTATTAGCTGTATTCAACCTTGTCAAGTATCTGAGCCTTAGTCTCTTCATCTGAAAAATGGGGGAGAAGAATAAGAATACAAAAATCTCATGTAAAGGATAACATACATTATATTTGCAAAGTATTTTGTAAACCTTGACATCTTATTTTAATACTATTTATTGTTTTTAATATTCTGTATTACCCTACAGTGTTAATAAACTTTTCCTAGGGCTGTAGCTCATTTTGCCAATTGCGTTTTGAACATTTTGAGGACAAGCACTGTAGTTTACATCTTCTGTATCTTCCCCATTTCACGCAATATTAATGCTCCATAAATGTTTGGCAGTTATTTGAGTCTGACCCATCAACTCCAAAACTTTAATTCCTTCTCCCCTCTACCATATTTATTGACCCTCTTCATCTCTATGTGATCCTGATTCCACTTGGGATCTTCTTACTTACAGTGGTTCACCTTAAGGGTGCATTCTGTATACTCCATATACATTGTTGCTATGGAGAGAGCCTAAACATTGGGGATAAATCTGAGAAGTGGGTACCTAGGCTTAATGGGAGGAATTGGGAATGAAGAAACCCAGATTCAGGTGCTGACTCTTTCCCTAAGGAGCTGTTGGATTTTGAGCAAGTGATTTGCCTTTCTGAAACTGAGTTTATCTATAAAATTAAAGCATTAGACTTTAGTCAATCTTTAGCCTCTATCTCTTAAACTCTATGATTCTAGAATTATGATATTAAAGGCTCTGAAAAACATGCGTATCTTCTCAGGCTTCAGATACTCCTAACTCCTACCCACCACCAGTCTTTGCTTCTGGGTGAAATGGGAAATCGAATAGGTATCTTCATTGTTTTCACATGCTAGTAAGATGCCCACATTTGAACATACTATGATTCTATGAAATGAAAAGAATCATCTGATTTCTGGTAGCCACTCCTGGTCTAACACCCAGCACCTGCATTCCTTATTTTTCACGATCCTGCTGAGACACTGAGCTAAGGATAAACTTATCCTGTACATGGGACAAAGAGAGGTCAGTTCCTCCCAGAGCATGTGAAACAAAGAGACAGATGCCAAATAACAGTCTGATAAACCCCTGAATTCACATTGATCACCCTCTAAGTTTAGTAGTGGGGTTTCTCCTAGTGGATTCATTTTCTTGTCTTCCCTTCTCACCCTCAAGATACTTTCTTCCTGGGGTCCATTCTACTAGTGGGTCCCTAACTTGGGCCACTATTTCATGAGGCATCGAAGCTGTGTTCACTTTATTCCTGGATCTGCCCTTCACTATAGAGACTTTTCTCTCTCCAAACTATGAATGTTGCTCCCCATATAGACACCCTTCTTCCCTTTTCTCTCCTCATTGCTTTTCAACCCCTCCTTTATGTATTATCTTCCCCCATTAAAGTATAAACTTCTTGGGGGTAGAGATTGTCTTATTTGCTTACATTTGAATCCCCAGCACTTTATACAGTTCCGGACACATAGTAGGTGCCTAATAAATTTTCTATCCACCCATCCTCATTCAGTCTTCAAAGTATTAATTTCAGTTCTCTATGAGTGTACAATTTGGCAAGAGTGTGTGTATGTGTGCTTGTGTATATGTGGGTATGTCTCTGTGTGTGGGGGCATGTACACTTCTGATTATAGAGGCTCCCCTTGCCTAGATTTTGTTTAGTTAGTTTCAGACTTAGTTTTCATCAACAGTTTGCTCTAATAAGGTACCTGGATTGAAGGAGTTAATTAATATTCAAGAAGATATTTACAAGACTCTCAGTAGCGACCTGCCAGCTTCCCAGGGCTTGAGATGACAGATTTTTCATTTCAGATATATTCTGAAAAGGGTTTATTTTGTGAGATGGGATGGAAAATGCATGATTGGTCCCTCATTCTGCCTTCAAAGGGTTTGGAGAGCCTACATTGCAATCATGTCAAATGTTGGCATCCTGACTCTTGACATGCTGAATTCTCTCTTTTCTTTATAGAATGGGCTGGGGGTGGGGTTCTCCAAAGGCTTACCATGTGAGTTCCATTATGTTCCCCTGTGGCTCCACCAACCATTGCTGTAATTCTCCAAATCAAAATACTGTGGTCTGGCCACCACTCTCCTATATCTGTCTTGGGTTCAGGTTCCACCTTTACTCTTTTATTTATATGGTATTTGTATGTATGTATGTATGTATGTACATACATGCTTATACATATATATTTAACACTTAGTACAATCCTGTATACATAGTAAGCACTTAATAAATGCCTTTTAAATTCATTTATTCAAAGCACTATAGTACATGAGACCTGTGGAAGGAAGTTGTGCTTTCCCAAAAAGCCATTGACTGTCTTGAGAGTTCAAGCAGCCCGACAGTCGAGGCCCTTTACAACATGATCCTTACCTACGTCTTTTATTAGCTCCAATGTATCCTGTCCATATTTAGTTTGTATATAGTTGTTGACCTGTTGCCTCTTCCATTAGACTGTCAGTTCCTTGAGATCAGGGACTTTTTTTGTCTTTCTTTGTATCTCCACTGCATAGCACAGTGCCTTGAAGATAGTAAGCAGGCACCCAATATATGTTTGTGGATTGTTGACTGGCAATTTAACAGCATTTGTCAAATATCAGATAGATAGATAGACAGATAGATAGATAGGTAGATAAATTGTCTCTTCCCTGAAGGCACTTGCTTCTTCTGAATATTCAAACATACCTATGGCAGCACCCTCCATAAAGAAACTGTTTAATTCAGACGCTAC
This sequence comes from Vombatus ursinus, assembly GCF_900497805.2. Lineage (NCBI taxonomy): Eukaryota > Metazoa > Chordata > Mammalia > Diprotodontia > Vombatidae > Vombatus > Vombatus ursinus. The sequence continues at coordinate 8,946,348 of NW_020954751.1, read as the reverse complement.
TCCAAAGATTTCAGTGATGGTTGCTATTGACTTTCTCTGTGATACGTTTTGAAACCTCATTTGGTTTGTGTCCAATTATGCACATGATAAATAAATGTTTGTTTACTTGATTCAGAATGTATGGGGAACTATGCTCCACCCCATGTGCAACAGAGGCACACAAAGGCTCATGAGTTGCCTCTAAGCTGTAATCACTAAATTCAAGTTAGTAAAAATACACAGATCAGGCTGGATTTCAGCCCAGGTTTTTTGAGGTTTGTTTTGCCCTAAATTTTCTGTAGCAAAATGCCTTTTTGTAAAATTAAAATTAATTCTGTCAATAAACTGAACAAAAAGCAAAATGACATACATGTAGAATTTACCCACTGAACAAGTCTGGAAGGGTTAGCCACATTTTAGATGATAGGATCAAGATCCAAAATATTGTTGATAGGTTAGAATTATTAGCCAAGTCTAATAAGATGAAATTTAAGAGATAAAGTCCCACATTTGGGATAAAAAAAATCAGATAAACAAGTGCAGGGGGTAGAATGTCTAGCTAGACAATAATTTATACAAAAAAGGCAGCTAGGTAGTGCAGTGGATAGCATGCTGAAATTGGAATCAAGAAGACCTGAGTTGAAATGTGGCCTCAGACACTTAGCTGTGTGACCCTGGACAAGTCATTCAAAGCTCTGACTCAGTTTCCTTATCTGTAAAATGGGGGTAACAATGGCTCCTATGTCTCAGGATGGTTGTGAGGATCATATGAAATAATATTTGTAAAGCTCTTTGCAAAACTTAAATCACTAGTTGGTGGTGGTAGTGGTGTTAAAGAAACCTGGGGTTTTTGAGGGACACCAAGTTTATACAATTTAAGAGTAGGATATGGAAGAACAAAAAAAAAACCTGCTACTGTAGACCTAGGTTGCAGTTATTAAAAGATGCACAGAATCCAGAAGGACAGTTGAAAGAGGTATCTTTGTACTGTATCACATTGATTCTTCCCATTCTGTTGACCTATATTTAAACATTTTTCAAGTCTTATCATATCTACCTCAGCAGTTTCTTGACTCTTTCCATTCCTTTTCACTATCATGTACCTATTAAGGCTTTTATTACTTCTTGTCAGAACTGAAAAGCAGCTCTGTCATTGATCTCTCCAATGTCTAATCCATTTTCATACAACAGCAGAAATTATTTTCCTGATGTGTGAGTTTGATCATGATTTTCTCTCAAAACGTGTGTGTGTGTGTGTGTGTGTGTGTGTTTACCACAAATGCGGTCTGATCAGGTCAGAATATAGAAGAATTATATATGTATGTATGTTGGTATGTATGACAAAGAGAAAGAGAGAAGGGAAGAGAGAGAGAGAGAGAGAGAAGGATGGAGTCAGGGAAGATAGACAGAGAAATAGAGGCAGATAAAGAGAATACATCTGCAAGTACCAAATTTTAGTGATATGCTAGATCTGGTCCAGAGGAGGGAGACCAGGATGGTAAAGGGACCAAAGACAATTTCATTAGAAGAACAGTTGGACTTGCAGGGTATATTTAGCTTGGAGAAGGAAAGAATTCAGAAGTGCATGATAGCTATCTTCAAGTATTTGAAGAACTATTATGTGGAATGATTCTTATTTTTAGACTTATTCTGCTTGGCCCTAGAGGGAAAAACTGGAATCAATAGAGGGGACATTTCAGAAAGGCAGTTTTATTTAAGAAAAACATCTAAAAGTTAGTACATTCTTATCACTGTTGCAGGTTTTAAGCCAAGGCTGGATAACCCTTTGTGGCAGATGTTATGGAACGTTTTCTATTTTGGAATAGTTTTAACTAGATGAACTCTCGGTCCCTTCAAGCTCAGAGATTATGTGAATTAGTCAACATGTTTTGACCCTTTGTATAGGTCATTAAATACAGTGAGAGTGAAGAAAGAATGAAAAAAGAATTAATGTATAGCCTAAATTTAGGAGGGGAAAAATCTTCTAGTAATTATATACCACAGAGCTTTATTGGATGACGAACTGCTTTGCCCAGTAATTAAGGAGAGTGCATCAATAAATATCCTCAGCTTGAGAGTGTCATAGATTTTCAGAACTGAGAGAGATTTTGTTCTTTCATTGAACAAATTCACAGATTGATAGCCAGAGGGGGTGAGTACTACCACCTTCCTTGGTCCAAGTTCCATTTCTATGGTTTTGCTCACTATACTTTGTAACTATTTTTCTGATGCCCTTTCCCTACCTCTAAAATTCCCTACCCACCCCTTCTGCCATGCCTTTTGGAATTCTTGTTCTTTTGTCAACAAATTCCCTCCATCCACCTAGTACTTCTTCTTATCCTCTCACCTAACTGTTGTAAAGGAGTGTTCCCTTGATCTCAAGCCCAACGTATTTGAACAACTAATTGAATTTATCTTCCTCAGTACTTATCTTCCCTGTCCTTTTAACTGTCTTATTCCTTTGAGGGGTACCACTATCTTCCTAAGTCATCTGAGTTTGAAACCTTGCAGCATTCTTTGATTCATAGAACTAGAAGGAAACTCAGAGGCCAGCTAATCTAAATCTCATGCTTTTTATTTGAAACTGAGGCCCAGAGAGCTGAAGAGATTAGCTCAACATCATACAAGAAGTACATGACACAGCTTGGATTTGAACCCAGAGCCCCCTGACTTTATAACCAGTGATTTTTCCACTGTCCCATTCCATTGACTCCCTCTATCCAAACAATTTTTAAGATTTCTTTTTGTTGTTGTTTGTTTGGTTTTTTGTTTGTTTGTTTGTTTTTGTTTGAGGCAATGGGGGTTGAGTGACTTGCCCAGGGTCACACAGCTAGCTAGTAAGTGTCTGAGGCTGGATTTGAACTCAGGTCCTCCTGACTCCAGGACCAGTGCTCTATCCACTGCATCACCTAGCTGCCCCCATTTTTAAGATTTCATTTCTACCTCAGCAAGACTTTTCCTTTCATTTCTCTGCATTCAATTAAGACCTTCATTACTTCTTGTCTGGATTGAAATAACAGTTCTGTCACTGAGCTGTCCACTGTCCAATCTATTTTTCACACAGCTGCTGAAATGATCTTTCTGTTACATGAGTCTGATCATACCACAGACATTAACACAGACACACATATATATGTAACATGGATTTCTGTATATGTGATATGTATTTATATATAAATATACATGAATATATACATATATGTTTGTAGGTATATATATATGATATATATATATATATACATATATAAACACATATATAATTCTGATCTACATCCTTTGCCAATTAATAATTTTAAAATATTTCACTAGTTGAGTGAGACATCGTTAATATACACAGAAACTCATAGAATGTCAAAATTGAAATGGACTTTGGGACAAACCTCAAAGGCACCTTAAAACAGGAAATGTTAGAACATAGAATATAGAATGTTAGGAATGAAAAGGAACTCAGGATAGAGAATCTTAGAATATAAAACATTAAATGTTAATGCTGAAATGGATCTTAAGAAGTCATCTATTCTAACTTCCTGATTTTAGAGATGAGGAAACTGAGGCTCAGAGGGGCTGCTATTCTAATTCGCACACAAGTGAGCTCCCTAGTCTCATTTCTGAGAGATAACATCAATCAAAGTCCTAATGTCTTCACTGGTGATCAGATGTGATGGTACTGCTGAGTTTCTCTGAGGTTTTTCCTTTCCTTAGCTGACAGGATGAATTTTGACTGAAGAAAGGGAGTCTGTAATTGAAAACATGAATCACCACAGTTACCAAGAGCTGAAGGATTTGCATGTTATCATCTTCTTGATACTGAAACCCAGTTATGTAAATGAATTATGAAAGTTCACATTGCTATTTAAATAACATTGAAGTCATTCTTCATTAGCAGGCAGAGCCTTCAAAGTTGAAGCGTAGTCTAAGTATTTCAACCATGCTTAGAAGGAAAAAAAAAAAAGAAAATAGTCCAAGATGAAATATTACTTGAGCCTTCTTTGACTAATTTAACATTTATCAGATACCTAGTCTGGGCCTAGTACCAAGGCTTGGCCCCAAGTCAGGCCCATAGTCTGGGCTATGACAGGGAATGTTGGTGAAGAACACCTGGTTCTTTCTATGCAGTGTCTGGTTGGATATGAGAGCCAAGCTAGAGAGAAAGGAAATTGGCCCTCAGGCCCTACAGATAACAGTCTAAGGAAGGCTTCTTTAAACTGAGTGAAGTCCACTACAAACCGTTAACTAGTATGAGGCAGTTTAGTTGGTGCAGTAAAAAGAAAGTCAGTCCTGGAGTCAGCAAGGTTTCAGTTCAAATCCAACCCCAGACCTTTATTAAATGAACACCTGTGGGCAAGTCTCTTAACCTTTCTGCCTCTGTTTCATCATCTGTAAAATGGGGATAATAGTAGCATCAACCTCTTAGGGTTGTCATGAGGATAAAATGAAATAGCATATGTAAAACACTTTGCAAAATTTGAAGAGATATGTAAAAGTTAGCTACTATTATTATTATTTTAAAAATAGAAGAAGAGCCAAGTTTATTAGCTGCTGTTATAGCCACTTGTCTGACCACTTTTAAAGGGAAAATCAGTGGGACTGGGGCATCAAATCTGAAGAACAGAAGCTTAGCTAGACATAAAAATCTGAGCCATGTCCTACTCTTTGTGGCCCCATTTGGGTTTTCTTGACAAAGATACTGGAGCCCTTTCCTGTTCTTCCAGGCGTGCCTTGTCAAAGGACAAATTACCCTAGGATAGATGACACTTTTAAAATAGAAGAAAATTTTAAGGTACTTTAGAAGTGCCTTTATGAGATGATGCCTTATCCTGATAAAGATGTTTAGGTTCCCAAAGCTGAAATTCAAGCTCCAATGTGTCTTATCAGGGAAGAAGAAGGAATAAGCATTTATTAAGCACCTATTATGTGTTAGGTAGGGCAGGTAGGTGGTCCAGTTGATAGAGTGCCTTGCTTGAAGTCAGGAATTCAAATCTAGCCCCAGACACGTACTGGCTGTGTGACCCTGAGCAAGTCACTTACCTTCTTTGCCTCAGTTTCTTAATCTACAAAATGAGCTGGAGAAGGAAATGGTAAATTGCTCCAGTATCTTTGTCAAGAAAACCCAAATGGGGCCACAAAGAGTAGGACATGATTGAAACAACTGAAGAAGAAACAACAAGTAATTCACCAGGCAAAGATGGGGAGGGAAGACATAGGATCAGAGATTTAGAGCTGAAAGGGAACTTGGAAGTCATGGATTCCAACCTCCTAATATATTTATTCAAAATTTTATGTATTTTTTACCCCAAAAATATATTTTCTTTCCCTGCCATCATCTTCCCCAGTAGAAAAAAGAAAAACAAAGCCCTGGCAATGATTTTGCATAATCTAACAAAAACAAAGTTTCCACATTGACCATGTCCAAAATTATGTCTTATTCTTTACCCTGAGTCCCTCATATCTCTGCCAGGAGGTTGGGTGATGTGACATGACATCCATCCTTTGGCATCATGGTTGGTTATTACATTTATGGGAGTACCTAATTCTTTCAAAGTCCTTTGTCTTTATAATATTGTTGTTATTCTATAAAATTTTCAACTGATTCTGCTCACTTCTTTCTGAATCAGTTCATGAAAGCTTTTCTAGGTTACTTTGAAATAGACTCTTTCATCATTTCTTATGGCACGATAATATCCATTACATTCACATGCCATGATGTGTTCAGTCATTCCTCCATTGATTGGCATCCCCTTGATTTCTAGTTCTTTGCCACCACAAAAACAAACAAACAAAAAAACCTGCTATAAGTATATTTGTTATAGGGATCTATTTACTCTTTCTTTGATCTCTTTGGGGAATTCCCTCCTCATATTACAGAGAAAGAAACTGATACCGAGAGAGGACAACTGACTTGCCCAGGGTCATATAGCTACTAGCTAAGGTAGGATTTGAATTTAGGTCTTTCTGACTCAAAGTCCAGTGTTCTACCTGTTCTACCCATTGTATTACCTAGACGATAGCATGAGTGAAAGAATGGGTGTAGAAGAATTCAGTAGAGGTTTGACTGGAGCAGAATGCATGGAAGGGAAGAACACAAAAGAAAACTAGAAATACAGAGTAGCATTAAATTGTAGAAGGCTTTGAATTCTAGAAAAAGACATTCAAATAACTTTTATTCTTGTTGAAGATAATTATTGATATCATTCTTCCATTTCCTCCTAAAACATATTCTGATGGTGGTTGTAGTCTCTTTTACTGATGTATTTACCTGGTTTCTGCCTTCAAATCATTTTTCAACTCTATCTTGGCGTATTTTCTATACTGCTGTAGGCTAAAGAACAGTAACTCACATTGGGCCCTTTCTGAGATGCAGGCCCGATAACAAATATTTATTGAGTCCCTGCAGTATGTAGAGCGTTGTAGGGGGTTTCTGGGTTTCAATAGAAGAGTGGATTATAGAAACAGTAACTCTCCTGCATTGTGCAGGGCAGACTAATGAGCAGGCCAAGGATGCCAAGGGGGAAAGAGACAGCCAAGCTCCAGACAAGTAGAGATGCCTTATGAGATACCTCTAACATTTTGACCCAATTCTTGCAAATGTTTCATCTTTAAAATAACCTTTGCAGTCATCTTAGTAACCTGTCTATTTTGGCAGAAGCATGCCCCAGATACATATTTCTATTCATTATTACCTAACTCTTTTAAAAGGACCTACCAGGTTCAATTCCTTGTCAATTGACTTCCAAAAGAGTAAATTAATGTCTAGGAAGTCTTATAAACTCATTATCTTCTAAATTTCCCTTTTTTGGGGCCTTTGATGTTTAAAAACTAGAAAATCACATTTTTCAAAGCCACAAAAGCCTTAAGCCATTATCTTTTTTTACTTCAGCAGTCTGATAGACAGAACTTTATGGGTCTTCATTACAACACCTACCCCTCCTTTCTTCTATAATCTCAGGTTCCTATATAACTTTCACTGCATTTGGAATGTGGAATCATTTGAGGTGTTTATTCCTTCCTTCTTTTTACCCTTCCTCCCAAGCATTTGGATTACCTTTCTGACTGCTTCAAAGGGCACAAGCTGCCCACATTTGTTGTTTTCATTTCTAAGAAAGCACTCAATAACAAAAGTAATCCATAGTCATTTATAGCTAAGTTATATTGTTTTGTCCACCGAAAGTGAGGTCTATACAAGTCTTGTTTTAACAGGGAAAGGATATTTTTAGGTTTTGTTAGCATATGTTACTGCCTGAAGTACAAGACCCAGTCCTCCTTCATTTATCCAAGTCAATAAAAAAACAAAAAACAAAAAACAAAAAAAACAACAACTTAGTAAGCATGACCCTATGATAGGGGCTGGAGATAGGATACACTCTTTTTCTTTAAGGAACTTACAAATTGTCTGGAGCATATCACTATGTGCACATTGAAGTTTAATATGAAGTTGGGTGCTGTCAAGCAAAAAAGAGATTCAGATAAAATACTAGAAGAGAAAAAAGATGAGGAATCACTTTCATTTGGGAGATTGATAGAAAAGGCCTTACCTGAGCTAAATCTGAAAGAAAAAAAGGTTATCAGTGGGCAGAGTAGAGGAAAGTAGAGTATTATTAGGCCCAAGTGATGGCCTATCCAAATGCACAAAGGTCAAGCAGGATAAGGGACTAAATAATTCATTAGATCAGTTTTGCTGATGGTATGAGCTAGGTAATGCAGTAGGTAGAGTGCTGGGGCAGAAGTCAGGAGGATTTATCTGACTGAGTTCAAATATGGCCTGAGACACTTACTTACCATGTAACCCTGGGTGAGTCACTTAACCCTGTTTGCCTCAGTTTCCTCATCTGTAAAATGAGCTGCAGCAGGAAATGGCAAACCACTCCAGTATTTTTGCCAAGAAAATCTCAAATGGAATCACAAAGAGTAAGACACAACTGAAAACAATTGAACAACAACAAGAGTGTGTGTGAAGGGGCGTTATTTGAGATAAGGCTAGAAAGGTAAGTTGAGGCTCAACTGAGGAAGGGTGTAAATGCTAGTCTTGGTTTGTATTTTGTCCTAGAGGCAATAGAGAGCCACTGATAGTTTTTTGGTGAGAAGAACCATAGGTCAGATCTGTGTCTCAGGGAGATTATCTTGGCACTGACATGAAGAATAGACAGGAGAGGGGAGATGCTGAAAGAAGGGGGCTGAATCAATAAGCATATGAGCCTTTAAAAGATTCATTCATTGAAAACTGCTAGGGGTCAGGCACTATGCATACTGTATCCACATAAGTCCTCTCCAGGCTAAACATCCCCAGTCTTTCTCAACATTCTAATTGGCCCCTTCTCAGATACACTCATATTTGTCAATGTCTTTCTTAAAACGTAGTACTCAAAAGTGGAATCAATGTTGCCGATATGGGCTGACCAGGACAGAGGATGGCAGTACTACCAACTCCTTCCCAGTCCTAATCACTTTGTCACTTTTCATAGAGTCTAAAATTTCACTATCCTTTTCTTTTGGAGGGAAAACAGGGGCGACCATATGGCACTATCGACTTTCTGAGTTTATAGTCTATAAAGTGTTTTCCATGTGGGCAATTGTTTGACTTCAGTACTTTTATATAATAATAATAAAATATTGTTTTAGAGATATATATTGAATATATGTATATATTTTGAAAATATATACGTATATGCAAAATGTAGAAAAAACAAAGTTTCCACAGTTGAATGATAAGTTCTTTTGATGATCCCAAGTTTCTCTATGAAACAAAGGGCCATCATCTTACTACTAATAATCATATATTGGTGTTTTTGACTGTGAGTTACAGATGGAGAAAGGCAGTCAAATTTTCAGTATGAGCATTCACACCTCAGAAATCAACAAATGAAATCAAGAATTCAGGGAATCTTGGAAATCAGAGTTTGATTTACTATTTAATGATTGTTGACTTGAGAAAGTGATAGAGAAAATGTTAATGCATTTTAAACTTAAATATGTGCTGTGAATTTTTGAAGATCTAGTGGTTAAACATGTATCAGAATATTACTGGTTATAGAACACCAGTCTCTCAAGAAATGAAGCTGATGATCATTCAGTGGGCAATGGGGAAGCACATGGTAGGTATAAACAGTTTGCAGGCACAGAATTAGGTCCAGTCAGTCAATATGCATTTTTTAAGGTTTATTATTTGCCAGGCACTGTGCTAAGTGCTGGAAATGCAAGTAGAAAGAAAAACAGTTCATGCCCCTCAAGGAGCTTACATTCTAATAAGTGAAGATGGAACATAAAAGGAAGCTGAAATGAGGGGGTGGGATGGAGAGAAAAGAAGCAGTGAGGAGGCTGTCAAATACATGACCAAAAAAGTACATGAGCCAGTCATGTAGCAAGAGCAATGGTTTATAACTATAGGATATCCTGTGCAGTACATTAATTTCTTAATGATATAAAAAGAAGATCAGAATTTCCTCAGTGCATTGGGTGTATCTTCTATAGTGAATTTATGGTAGAACCTGTATGAGAGTCAAAGGATGAGTAGGTGTGGATCAATTGCAAATTGCTTCACTGAGGGAATTCACAAATTGATGAGATCACAGATTCATTTCAAAACAAGATATTGTCAGACTATTTATGGTACCTAGTCAGAGTCAAGAGGTTATCAGAGCAGTGGATAATTCCAGTATCATTTTTCCCCTGTCTGAGACAAGGGAACCCTGCTTCAATGTCTTGTTACTATTTTTAGTGCGTTACTAGGAAGAAAAAAATTAGGCAGCTGTGAATTCTGGAAAGTAAATCAATATTGTATCATTATTTTAAAGTTATAAATAAACATTTTGATATTTTAATAATCATAAGAACTTTTAGAAATTCAGTAACTATACAGATGTTACTTTAACTGAAGCCAGAACTATAAAAAATGAGTCCTTCCTCAATTTCTGAGGGCAAAATAAATAGTAGTTTCTAAGGCTTATTGGGAAATTATTGTCTAAGGGCTTTGGGAGGACATTTTAGAGTGCAAAATTGACTTTTATTCATTGTCTAGACCTTGATTTTACTTTAACAGCTTCCAGAAGAGTTTAAAGCGTAATGGAGTTAACTCTGTAAAACACCAAGTAATTGAACAATTAAAATCCTATAGAGATAAAGGATTTGTGTGTTATGTGGTGGTTTTCTTACAATAAAAGATAATTATACCTGATGATAACTATTTTTTAAGATGTGCATATAATACATATAAGAAATGTATGGTTGAAGAAGAGGTGGGCCAGTCATTTAGTAAGAAAAACAATGGTTAGACAGCTGGAGTACTGCAATGGTACCCACAAAATGCTAACAGAACTAGAAGGTTTCTAAGTCACTGGGTAGATCTGTTGAGGATATGTGAGAAGCTATGGGTGACATGATAACAGAGAGGTCTATCATCTTCCTTGAGATGTATCCAAGACATAATGGAAAACTTAGCAAAGTATATTAAAACAGATGATTATTACACACTTCTGGTGATTCCAATGGACACAAATAATACCACTAGAATCTAAAGTGTTTATTAAGGACTACAAAGTCTTGGGTAAGAAACTGAAGAACATAGGAGGACAAGTTGCATTTTTTTTCTTATTCTTGCCCACAGAAGGCAAGAGATGAGAAAATTTGAGTGGTAAACTGAAAAGATGGCTTTAAAAGTAAAAGGTTGTTTTTTAGATGTGATTTAGACTTCTGTACCAAGGCTTAAAATAGATGAATGTCAGTCTAGCCAGGAGGGGAGTCCATTTAACAAAGGCTGGTAAGAGTGTACTTGCTGCATCTGGCAAAACTAATCAAAGAAAACTAAACTAAAAAGAAAGAGAGAAAAAAAAACCCTGCCTACTGTGTACATACACATTTAACCCCAAGTAAAGTACCATAGAATACAGCTAAAATCAAGACTGAAGAATAGTAATTGAAACATCACAAAAAATCCATGAAAGTTGCTAATGTGGAGAAAAATATGCTTTTACACAAATGCCCACGTTTTATGAAATAAGAAAGAGGATCTAGAGACCCTAATAGAAGGAGGCAAATTTGACCTTGATAGAATGAGATGCATGAATGAAATATGGGTTTTAATGTATAGATCTTGTTGATTAAAAAAAAAAACAAGTGGGGTAAAAGGAGAGGATAGGGTAGCTTTACGTAGTAAGAAGGTATACCACAGTGAGGAATTCCAAGTAGGGACAAGCAAGGCATAATGAAGAATATTTGTATGAAGATCAGTGGTGACAGAAACAAATAATATTGTCATTAGAGCATATTAAAATATGTTCACAGGAAATTCAAGATAGTTCACAAGAGCAGCACAGGGTAGCAAGGGATATCCAGCATCTATCATCACCATCTTCTTCTTCTTTTTCTTTTTCTTTCTTTCTTTCTTTCTTTCTTTCTTTCTTTCTTTCTTTCTTTCTTCCTTCCTTCCTTTCTTTCTTTTTTCTTTCTTTTTCTTTCTTCCTTCTTTCCTTGTTTCTTTCTTCTTCTTTCTCTCCTCCTCTCTTTCCTGTTCTTCTTCTTCTTGTTCTTTTTCTTCTTCTTCTCCACTTCTTTTTTCTTCTCCTTCCCTCCCCCTTCCCCCACAAAAAAGAGCAGATAAATAAAATCTCCAATAACAGTAATGCCTACCACCTTCCAAAGGTGGCTAACACAAAAGGGAAATTCTTTTCTGATTCTAATTTTCTCAATCAAGGAAAGTCATTTGCTGGATTAGAAATATTGGGAATATTATTCCCAATGTTGATGATTCATTCTTTAAGTTTGTGATGCAGAAAGAGAAGCTGGGTAGTCTGATATGCATATTTCAATGGGTTCAGAGGAACAGTTGGCAGGTTTCCATGGACTAAAATTTGATGGAGAAAAATAGCCCCAGAGGAAGTGGGAATCATTCAATAATTAAATTCTGAAGGTACAAAGGAAAAAATTACATTGAGGAAGAAGACCAGGGATTTACAAACCCAACTCAGATTTTCTTTAAAGTTAGATACAGAAATGGAAAACAATGAAAGGTAATAGACGATGAATATAAAACATTGGTAGAGTCCTTTTAAAAAAAATAGTGCCAAGTTTGCTAAAATTCAAAACAACCTGAGACTATGGAGGGAAAAAGAAGTGAATAAGCATCTTTTAAGAGCCTCCTATGTGCCAGGAAATGTGCTAAGCATTTTTAAATATTATGTCATTTTAACCTCACCACAACTCCGTGAGGCAGGTATTATTACTATTGCCATTTTAAAGATGAGTAAACAGGCAAATAGAGGCTAAGTGATTTACCCAGGATCTGAGGCTGGATTTGAACTCAGGTCTTCCCAAAGAAAGGGGCATCATTTTATCCACTACCTACCTCAAGAGAGTAACTAAAGACAACAAAAAGGGGTTGTTTTTTGGTTTTTGTTTTTGTTTTATTTTAGGTATGTTGAGGAAAAGAGAAGAATTAAAGAAAAGTTTGGAATATTACTTTGGGGTGGATTGTATGAAGACAACTGACAGTAGAAAGAAGGCAGAACTACTCAATTTTGCTTCTGTATTCTCTACCAAGAAGAATAAATAACCATTGACCTGGATGTAATGGTACAAAAAAAGGTTAAAGGGAATTGGTCCTCAAGATCAATAAGCAGATGGAAATACAAAACTCTACAAGATAATACCTAGTTGAACTTGATGAATTCAAATCACATATACCAGGTGAGGGGCAGCTAGGAGGTTCAGTTGTTGGAGCACTGGGCTTAGAATCAGGAAGGCTCCTCTTCGTGAGTTCAAAGCTGGCCTCAGATACTTAATACTTGTGTGACCCTGAGCAAGTCATTTCATCCTCTTTGCCTCAGTTTCCTCATCTGTAAAATGAACCAGAGAAAGAAATGGCAAACCACTCCAATATCTTTGCCAAGAAAACCCCTAAATGGGGTCACAGAGAGTTGAACACGACTAAGCGACGAAAACCAGGTAAACTACTTTACCAGTACCTGAAAGACACGGCAAATATAATTTCTAAGTCTCTGTTTGATTTTTAAGTCAGTGAAAAATAGAAAGGTACTACAGCCCCAGAGAAGAGCAAATGTTGTTACCAATTTTCCAAAAATAGAAGAGAACAGAACAACAATTTATAAGACAGTGAGCTTGACTTTGATTTGTGAATATTTTAGAACTGATCATTAAAGAGATTTTCAGTGAACATCTAAAAGGGAAGTAGAGATCACAAAGTGACAGTTAAGGTCATCAAACACAGGTCAGGACAGATGAAACTTACTCCTATTTTTGACAGGGTCACAAAACTAATAGATTAGGAGAATTCTGTAGAAATATTTTTACCTAAAGTTTTGAAAAAGATGTGAGAAGTATCTGTGCTATTCCTGTGGAAAGATGGAGTGGTGTGAGCTAGATGACAATACTATTAGATGAGGAATGTTCAAATTCAAATAGCCATGATTAGTTCATTGTCCAGCCGATAAGTGGCACAGTGGATAGAGTGCTGGGCCTGGAGTCAGGAAGACTCATCTTTATGAGTTCAAATCTGTCCTCAGACACTTCCTAGCTGTGTGACTCTGCACAAGTCACTTACCCTGCTTGCTTCAGTTTCCTCATCTGTAAAATGGAAGAAGGAAATGGCAGACCACTCCAGTATCTTTGCCAAGAAAACCCTGAGGAGTCAGACATGACTGAAAAAATGACTGAATAACAAGTTCATTGTCAGATTGGCCAGAGGCCTCCCTTGTATTATCCCTGTCAATCTGTGTCTGGCCTTCTACAGTTTAAGACTTGTATCAGTAACTTGGATAAATAATAGTTATAAAATACTTGGATAGTTAATAGTTATAAATTACTTTAAGGTTAAGGTTTACAAAGGGCTTTATAAATATTATCTTTTTCTCTTCATAACAACCCTGGGAGGAGAATATTTTACATATGAGGAAAATTGAGGCTAAGGAAAATTAATAATAATAACAACCAACATTTATATAGTACCTACTATGTGCCAGGCACTATGCTAAGTGCTTTATAATTTGATTACCAAAATAACCCTGGATGGTAGGTGCTGTTGTTATCCTCATTTTTAAATGAGACGAGGAAATTGAAGTAAACAGAGGTTAAGTGACTTGCCCAGGGTCACATACCTGCTAAGTGTCTGAGATCAGATTTGAACTGAGGTTTTTGTGACTCATTGTCCAGTACTCTGAGGGAAATTAATATTATACTATTACATTAATAACCAATTATTAATTTGTGATCCATTCTTTTTCCTTCTATTTTTGTCAAGACCTCACTTGTGAAAAGGCCCAGCAGACTCTGAAGGGTATGTGATCACTCCTAGCTCCCAAGGCATCTGCTCATTAACTAATTTGGGCTGGGCCCTATCCAAATGGAACCCTGCCTTCTGTTTACTCTATAAACAGGATCCCATTTAAGTTAGACCCTCCCCCTGGGGGGGTATAACTTGCTCCTTTCACTAAAGTTTGGGGTGACTTGATCTACAAAAAACCTGATTGAGATGGCTTATGTTTTTCTGGTTAAGATTGCTCACAATTCACATTCCTTAGAAGTTAAAGAGGGGTGTTATCAGCCACATTTGAGGGCCATCCCACTGCCTTCCCCCCATCTTTATAAGGAAGAGCCGAGAACTTCTAGCCTACCTCCTCATTAAAATGTCCACAATTGGGATTGTGAGGGGAGGTCTCAATGATGTACTATCAGAACTGTCAGAAGGAAGACACACCTAGATAGAAAAGTCCCTGCCATCTCTCACTCAGGATTTTGGTTCAAATAGAGGCATGCATTGCCCTATTTTTTATTAATAAATCACATGTGCCAATTAATAAATAATATTATGCTTAGAGAAATGGCCTTATTTTATTTATTGGTTAAACTTCTCCTGAAACAAGTCTACCCACTGCATCACCTAGTTGCTTCTAAAGATGCAGATGGTATATTTATCAGATTTGCAGATTACACCAAGCTGGAGGAATAGCTAACACACTAGTTGGTCCATAAAGATCTTAACAGGTTGTAACACTGGGATAAACCAAATTAGATAAAAAATCCTATAGGCAGAAATGTAAAATCTTGAACTTGAGTACAAAAACCAACTTCAGAAATCCAGAATAGAGGTTAGAAAGCACACTCACCTGAAAAAATACCAAGAAGTTTTCAAACTCATGGATCATTAAGTGTGATATGGTAATACAAATGCTAATGTATTCTAGGGCTACATTAAGAGGGGTATAGCTTCCCATAGTTAAGAGGTGTTAATCCCTTTGTATTCTGCCCTCTTAGAACCGTATCTAGAGTAAGGTTTAGTTCTTAGTCTCTCTATCTTACCAGTGCCTTGGTATCCTCAATTCATAGGCCCTCAGTTTCTAGCCCACCTCAACAAGGAGCAAGTCATACTTTAGGCACCCCTCACTTCTTAATGAATTTGCCCACCAAGGGGCTGGTGTTCCTAGTTAAGATTAAACTGATTAACCTGCTTTTTCTCTAGTCCTCAAATTTTGTGTAACTCACAGCAATTTCTGTGAGTTAATTAGATTTAATATTTTGCTACCTTTTACACAATTTACAAAAAAAAAATCCTTGATCTACAAGGTGTTTAATTCTACTATTTATTCTTCACAAAAGTGGAGGGGGGAGTCTATTCCCAGGTGAAAATATGATCTCCCTGGAGATGACTTATGATTCTTTGATTTGGGCACTCCAACTCTATTACCAGGGACAATAAAAGAGGAACACTACCTTGTGGAAATCTGCCCCACTCTCTGGAAGGGTCTAGATGGTCTGATAGTATGTTCAAGAGCAGTATGCTGTTATTGTTGTTGTTTTTGGTGAAACCTGTTAAGAAGAAGACATCTTGTTTCCAGCACAGTCTCTGATTTGTAGTTGAGTAAAGGGGGTTGGGGGAGGGGCAACAGAATGACACCAAGGGGTTGCAGATGAAATAGAACGCTAATGTTGACCCTCAAGCCCTCCATGGTGGCCTTTTGGCTTTTTGAAATGAAACATTGCATTTGTCAAAACAAGCTCAGAACCACAACAGGATTGTGATTTTTAACCTGCATTAAAGCAGGCAAGGAAGAAGGTGTAGACATGTACCACTTATCCAAATGAATACATTGGAAATATAAGGAGTCCATAAAACCTTCTCTTCTAATGATGGTGACTTTCTGCTTCTCATATCAACCTAATCCAGCTAGCATTCCTGAAACTCAGCTTTTGTCAGGCTTAATTTTGCCTCTGCAGGTACTTTGTTCTATGCCTCTTAGAGGTCAAGAAGGGGCTATACTCAGAAGAACAGGACTGACCTTTAGCTTTCTGTAATTAAATATAGTGTCAGACCTTCATTATGTCCCTAGTTTGCCTGTATCAAGAAACTATTTCTCTCCATTCATTCATTTGGTCTTTCACCATTTCGTTCACTGCCTACTTAATGAGGGGCACCATGGTAGGTGCTGAGAAATATTCAATATTTATATATAAGGTATTGTTCTTGCCCTCATGGAGTTTACATTCTAGTAGGGGAATAGGATACAAAGATAATTATGATTTACAATATTACATGATAAATACATTAGAAAACTGTAAAACAACCTCTAAGGGAAAGTTATTACTAGCTGGTGGAGAGGGGTGGAGGTTTGAGAATCAAAACAAGTAGGGGTAGGTAGGTGGCACAATGGGTAAACCTGAGTTCAAATCTGGCCTCAGACACATAACACTCACTAGCTGTGTGACTCTGGGCAAGTCCCTTAACCCCAATTGCCTCACCAAAAAAAAAGAAAGAGAGAGAGAGAGAGAGAGAATCCAAACAAGTTTCACAGGAGGCAGTGGTCTTTTAATTGGGCTTTAAATAATGGGTGCATAGGAGGAAGGAGATTACAGGCATAGGGATTATTCCAAACCAAAACATATAGGCAGAAATGTGCAGCCTGGGACCAGGAAAGGGCTGTTCTAGTTTGATAGGGATATATAGTAGCTGACATGGACAGCATAATATGGAATAAAGCTGGAAAAATAGGGAGGTGCAAGATTGTGGAGGCGCAAGTGTAATAATGTCACAAATAAAATTCCTCTTTTATTGTCCCTGGTAATAGAGTTGGAGTCCCCAAATCAAAGAATCATAAGTCATTTCCAGAGAGATCATATTTCCACCTGGGAATAGACTCCCCCCCCCCTTTTTGAGGAATAAATAGTAGAATTAAACACCTTGTAGATCAGGGCTTTTTTTTTTTTGTAAATTGTATAAAAGGTAGCAAAATATTAAACTAATTATGGAGTCACAGAAATTGCTGTGAGTTACACAAAATCTGAGGACTAGAGAAAAATTCCAGATCACTTTATTAATTAGGCTAGCCAATGATGAATAAATTGATGGTCATTGATTTCTCTTGGTAATCAAAGACACCAAGGGAGAGTCCGCACCAGTATAAGTCCAGGTCTGTCTTCATAACAGCAAATTCCTGGGAATGATGAGGTCTAGAGGTTGAGGGGTGCTGGGACCCCAAGATCATGACACGTGGGTGCTGCCCAAAAGAATTTGACCCAAGTCTTTTTTTTGTTGTTGTTGTTGGCAACTGGGGTTAAGTGACCTGCCTAGGGTCATACAGCTAGCTGTCAAGTGTTTGGTCTAAAGCCGGATTTGAACTCAGGTCCTCCTGACTTCAGGGCCGGTACTCTATCCACTGCACCACCTGGATGCCCCTCCAAGCCTTCTTTCAGCCAAAGACAAGATTTATTAAAGACCTGCCATATTAGCCAGATTCTTAAGGAATCTGAGCACCTGTGATCTATTGGCTAGATTGTAAAAATCTGAGCAACGTCTAGATTTCAAGAATTTGAGCACCTTAATGGAGACAAGATGAACCTTATTTACAGAACGATTATGAGAGGGATCTAGGAGTGACCAAGTAGTCTGCTGGGACTGTGAGGTAATAGAACACCAAGGACCTGGACCATGGGGCCAAGGGAGAATGGAGCCTAGATAGGATTAAGGGTGGGAAGTGGCTGGGGGCTATAGGGAGGTAAGACAATGGAGGGCTAGGCTAGGTTAAGGGGGAGAATTGGGAGATTGGGTTTAGCCACAATGAAAGCTCAGTTGAGGGGATTATAACCTCAGGTGAACACCAGAAATTTGGCCATGTGGGAAAGTCCAGGGTTTTTCCTTTTTGAGGTCCAGATCCCATCCTCGTAAGGAATTCCCCTTATAGGAGAAAAGCAACCTCTAATTCGTGGATATTAAATAAGAAGGTGGGCTAAGAGCTCTTAACCCCTCCCAATGAGTCATCATTGTGGGGAGAGGGGGGTCAGCTAATAAATGAATCTTGGTCATCTGTTTTGACCCTCCTCTAGCAATCTGAGCACCCCATCAGGTTTTCTCTGGTTTTATTTCTCCTTCATGAGCTAGGCTGCCTCAAACTCTAATGAAGGGACCAAGGACACTAGTTCATTCCCCCTGAGGAAGGATCTAACTGAAGCTGAGTTCTGTTGATAGAGTAAATAGAACTCTGGTTCCTAGTTGGGTTGGGCCCAGCCTAACCTTGTTAATGAACTTTGAGAACACACTGTGAGGGTACAAAAAATGTTCTGAAAGATAAGCTAAAATAATTCGGGTGTCCTAAAATTCATATTATTGGACTTAATTTTGTGTACTTCACAACATATCAACAATTGTGTGTACTCAAAATGATTTTTCACTAGCAAGTTCAAAAGATTATTAAAAAGTTACATGGCAAAGATCTTTGATTTCATCAGCCTCTGGAGATCTCCTTTCACCAACATAGATTATAAACCCTCTCTGAATTAACAGATAAACCTTAGGAAGTTGCCTGAGGCACCTAAAGATTTAAGTAGTGTGTTCATGTTCATATACACAGTCATTATGTAAGTATCAAAGGTGAGATTTGAACCCAGGTCTATCCCAAATCTAAGTTCAATACTCTATCCTCTATGCTATGTGCCTCTTCTAATATTGCTATTTAGGTAAAGCTACTGCTGATAATGTAAAGTTTGGGAAGGAATTGATAGCTCAAGGGATTGTAAATCCCAGTGAGGATGAAAAGTAGGGTTATGTAAGGTAAGGCAGAGGGAGAGGTGAAAAGTCAATAGATTGTGGTTGGATAAGGGGATTTCAGAATTCTTGAATATAAAGGTGGCATATTTGTAGGTGATGGAAAGATTAAGGGTATGACCATTTTTGCGTGTGGTTAAGGTGGGGTGAAGAAGTAGCTCATGGGAAGAGAGTAAGTTAAGGAATTGATTGATTAGTGTGTTTGAGGGAGAATCAATATGTATGTTGAATTCTCTTAGTATTAAGGTAGGAGTTAGGTAGGTGAGAAAAATAGTAAGCTAGGTATTGAACTCATTGGAGAAGGAAGGAAGGTGCCCTGAGGGTTTGTAGACAGCCACTATCAAGATTTTGATTGGGTGGTAGATATGAATAGCATGAACCTCAAAAGAAGAGAGGTTACTGAGTGAATGAGGAGGAGGGAGAACCTGGATTTGTCAATGACAGAAAGAAGTATTCCAAATCCCCTACCTTGACTAGTGAACCAAGGAGAATGAGTGAAGGTGCAGCCAATAATGAAAAGGGTGGCCATGGAAAGTGTGGGGGAAAGCCAGGTTTCAATATGAGCTAGTAGATTGAAGGAGTGGAAGAGGAATAGATCTAAGATGAAGTGAAATTTGTTGCCTATAGAACACATTCCAGAAGGGCTGGATGGAGTTCAGATGGAACTTTGGGATGGGAAGGTTGAGGGGAATGGAATTAGGTGTTTGGGAGTATTGAGTGGGGTTTGGCTGATGAAAATAATTTTAATTAATGCTTGTTCCACATGACAGGCCTTGAGCTACTTGAAGATTGCTATCATGTTCTCCCAAGTCTTCCTTTCTCTAGGCTAAATATCCAATTTCTTCAACTGATCTTTATATGACTTGAACTCTTGGACTCCCATATCCTAGTTACCCTTCCCTTGAAATTCTCAGCTTATCAATGTGCATCCTAAAATCTGATACTCAAACCCAAGTGCTATGTTCCAACTGTAGTTGGATTAAGGTACAGTAAGCAGGCCTATCCTTTCCTTATTCTTTACCCATATCTCTCCATCTTTTCTGAAAGAATTGTATGAGAGACTTTGCCAAATGCTTTCCTGAAACCTAAGTAAATGCCAGCTACAGCATGCCACCTGATCTAACAGTTTAATAACCTAGTCAAAAAGGAAAAAAAAAATTATTAGATTGGAATGCCCTGTTTTAGATAACACCATCCTGGATCTTTGTAATGAACATTTCCTTTTCTAAATGTTTGCTATCTTTTTTTTTTTTTAATAAAATAGTCTGAAATTTAGCAAGGAATCTTTGTGCCATTTTTTATAATTTACCAATAGTTGTATCTTTTCTTTTTTATCAAATAAAGACATTTATCAATTTCCAGTGCTTTAATGCCACTCCTATCCTCCATGATCCTTCAAAATAACTTATGGTTAGTTGGCAATCACATTTGCCTGTGTGTTTGTTTATTTGTTTTTGTTTTTGTTTTGCTTTGATTTGTTTTTTAGAACCTGCATGTGCAGTTATTCAGGGTCAGGTTATAATAATTTATCAAATACACCAAGAAGCTTTTTTCTTGTATTTTGTTCATTCTTACCTATCATTTGCTTCCTAGCCATTTTGATTCTTTCCTTTATAAACTCAAAGTAATCTCCCTGGCAGAGAAAATAGAAACTTAATGGTGTCTTCCACAAGAACAAACCCCAAAATCTGAGATAGTTTTAAAAAGAAATTTATTACGTTATTTAGTAAAGGAGAGTGAGTCAGGAAGAAGATATGTCTAAAATCATATATAACATCCAAATCTTATGTAATTTTCATTATAGGATTTTAGATGAGGATGCCCAAACAGGAAGCACATGTACACAGTTAAGCAATTTTGCCAAGAGAGCAATTTGAAAGCAAGGCAGATTCAGATGGATGTCAGTAAATATAAATATTCAATAAAATTTGAGTGAAGTCAAAACACAAGGGGAACCCAAAACACAAACTTGAGGGGGCCCAAAACAAGATCTGGATTAGTAGACTGAAAACATGAATGTTTTGGGAGGAGGCAGTACTTACAGGAATCCAAAATTCTTTGTAGCCATCTTTGGCATTCCTGAAGAGTTGCTGAGGTCACAGTGACATTCTGGGATCAACAATCTCTAGTCACAGTATAATAATTAATGTTTTCTGAACAATAGTCTAAATCATTTTGCACAATGGGAACTGAAGAGCTCCTCCCACTATTTGAGTTTTCTTCATCCTATCCACTCAGAGCAGTGTCTTGTTCTTTCTTTTATCCTCTCCTTTTACATAATTTCAACAAAACATTTTGTGATCTTTAGCTTTCTTTTACAATCCTAGTTCATTCTGACTGAATATGCTAGACTTTTGCATTTATCCTCCAATACTGTCCTTTACTTATGTCTTATGTATATATCTTTTTAAAAGTTTTAATTTGAGGTGCAAAAATTCCACTACTACTAACAATTATAACAGGAAGCATTTATATAGAGTTTTAAGGGTTGCAAAGTGCTTTATAAATGTTACCTCACTTGACCCTTATAACACCCCTCTGGGGTAGAAACTATTATTATCTTCATTTTACAGATGCAGAGACTGAGGCTAGGAGAGGTTAAGTGACTTGCCCAAAGTCACACAACTATTAAAAGTCCTAGGCACAACAGGTCTTTTTGACTCCATGTTTAACACTCAGCTCACTATACCACCTAGCTGCTTCAATTCTAGGCTTACAGTATATACTCAAAAAGATGAAAGAAAGAGGGAAAGGACATAATTTTTTTTTTAAATTATGGCAGCACTTGTTTGTGTTATAGTAGAGATCTGGAAATAAGGTAAGTGTTCATCAGTTGTGGGATGGCTGAAAAATCATGACATATAAGTGTAATGAAATATTATCACCCCATAAGACAAGAGAGTCAGAAAAACCTAGTATGAACTTGTATGAACTGGTGCAGAGTGAACAATTCATATGGTGACTGAAACATTGTAAAGAAAGGCAACTGTTTAAGATTTAAGAACCATGATCAATATAATGGCAAATTACTACTCAAGTCATTCAGTGAGTCAAAAAAAAAAAAACAATTATTAGACTAAGAATCATGTTTCCTGCCTCCTAAAAAAGAGATAATGTACTAAAGGTGTATCAGACACAGCCTCATGTGGAGTGTTTTCTGTCTAACTGTACTTATTTGTTATGTGGTATGATCTTCCCTTCCTTACGTTCCTTCCTTCCTTCCTTTCTCCTTCCCTCTCTTCTTCCCTCCCTTTTTTCCTTCCTTTCCTTCTTCCTTCTTTCTTTCTTTGGGGTGTAGGGTGTGTTCAGAGAAGACTAGTACCTCTGGTGTAAGGGCTATCTACCTTAAGCAAGTGAAGACTTCTGGTGAAATGGGTGGTTGAGAACAATTTGTTCCAATGGTCATGAAAGCGGCTGAAGCAGGCTCTGTGGAGCACTTAGAGCTTGGTTAGACATTGAAGACACCAAGGTCATCCACTGCATCCCAGGCCATCACCAATTGTCTTGACTTTGTCTTCTGGACTTCAATGACTCTGGAAGAGAGAGTGAGTCCATGACTTCATGCAACTCTACCTCCCTTAAATCCAATTTATACACAAATAAAAGACATCACCCATACCATTTTACCATTTTTACCTACTTCAAAGTCCTGTGGTGACAGGCAAGTGAAGAAGCAGAAGGCATGGATTCACTGGGAGCTGTAGTCACAACCATATATATAGTTGGCCCATGCCACAGGGTCATCTTCTCACTGGAATGAAGCAACAGTGGGATTTGGGAGCCCCCTGCATATCTGAGCAGCCTTTTTTAAGGACCATACTGCTCACCTCCTGGAGCGAGGAAAGGACTAAAAAAGATGCCCTAAAAATTTTCTGCTTCACTAAACCCTGGCCTGCTTTCTGTGACATGCAGGGATCCCACTTTATGGTTGAAACATTAAAAAAAAATTATACAAACTTTTGAAAAATGTATCTACTCACCACTGGGACATGAAATGCACACAAAATCCAGTAGACCTAAGAGGTGAACAGCTCTTGTTGTGTGAGAATTCAGCAAGTATCACATCCAAATAGCAGCCCCGAGTGAAACAAGGCTGGCAAATGAAGGCCAGCTTACTAAAGTCAGAGCTGGATACATGCCTTTCTGGAGTGACCCCAGTGAAAGGGATCACCCTAAAGCTGGCATAGGTTTTGCAATCAAAACCAATCTAGTCAACAAGCATGTATACCTATTGAAAGGAGTAAACAACAGATTTGTGGCAATACAATTGCAACTTGCAGGAAAATGCCACACCACCATCATCAGTGCATATAATCCCACCATGATGAACCCTGATGAAGTCAAAGAAAAATTTTATGAAGATCTGGAGACACTCATCATCAATATGCCAAAAGAGGACAAGCTTACAATTCTGAGTGACTTTAATGCAAGAGTAGGCGCAGACTACCAGATGTGGCAAGGAGTTCTTGGGAGGAATGCAATCAGAAACACCAACAGCAATGGTCACTTTCTACTAAAGACTTGAGCATTTCATGACCGTCTCATCACCAACACTGTTTTCCATTTACCTAAATGCAATAAAATTTCATGAATGCACTTTCACAGCAAACATTGGTATTTAATAGACTATGTCACTGTAAGGAAAAAAGACAGGTGGGATGTGAGAGTGATGAAGGCAATATGTAGCACAGAGTGCTGGACTGGTCATACATAGACTTATCCTTGCCAAGCTAAATATTCATATTCAACTAAAGCAGCAGCCCTAAGGCAAGATGACTACCAGAAAACTTACTGTCAACAGATTACAGGGAAAGATGAGCCAACACATGGTTGGCAACAGTGAAGCAGAAAAGGAGTGGGCAGCTTTCAGAGATTTGGTGTACAACACTGCATTTACTCATCTGGGCCAGAACATTCACAAACATCAAGCTCAGTTTGATGAAAATGACGGGGAAAATCAGAAGATGCTAAATTAAGAATGAGAATGCCAAAGGGTTTACCAGCAGGATAGTTCGTCCATCTTTAAGAAAGCAGTGTTTAACCCCATCAAAAGTAAAGGGCAAATGAAGTTTGGAGAGATGCAAGATCCTTGGCTTAGTAAGAAGGTAGATGAAATTCAGTTTTATGCTGATAGTGACAATCTAAAGTGCTTTTATGATGTCTTGAAGGCTATTTATGGGCCAAAGACCTATGGTACTTCTCAACTATTCAGTACTGAGGGAGCCATATTGATTAGTGATAAGGACATGATCATGGAGAGATGAGGTGAACACTTCAATAGTGTTCTCAACAAATCACCATCAATCAATTAACCATATACCTCATATTAAAGCCAATTCCTCTCCATTTCCAAATGAAGTGGACTTCCAAATGAAGAAAAGGTTTTGAACACCATTAAGTTCCTCTTGTGTGACAAAATGCATTCCACTGATTATATTCCAGTTAAGATTTGCAAAGCAAGGGGTTCACTGCTCATACAAAAGCTGAATGAAATTTTCCAGGTTATATGGCAAGAGGAGGTTATCCCCCAGGAATTCAAGGATACCTCCATTGTCTATATTCTTAAAGAAAAAGGAAATAGATTACCTTGTGATTATCACAGGGGGTTTTCTTTCTTAGTTATTCCTGGCCATATTCTTGCCAGAGTCTCTCTTAATGTACTAATCCTTCGCTTTGAAGCTGGTCATCTACCTGAGAGCCAGTATGACTTCAGAAGTGCCAAGAAATGATTGATATGGTGTTTGATGCCTGACAACTCCAGGAAAAATACCAGTTGCAGGTTCATCAATCTGACCAAGACCTTTGATACTGTCAGTCAAGAAGGCTTATGGAAAATTATGGCAAAATTTGATTGCCCAGAGAAGATTATCTGTATTGCATGTCACTTTCATGACAGCATGCTTGCCTGGGTTCTGGATAATGGACAATGCTCTCATGCTTTCCAAGTCACCAGTGGAGTGAAGCAAGGCCGTGCACTTGCTTCCATGCTTTTTAGTGCGATGTTTTCAGCTATGTTGTCAGATGCCTTCAGCGAGGAAGAAAATAGCATCAAGGTCAGTTACTGCTCTGGTAATAGATTATTTAATTTGAAAAGTCTACAAGCCAAGACTAAAGTGGAAAGAGAGTTGGTGCATAAATTCTTTTCTCAGATAATTGTGCACTTAGTGTAGCTTCTGAGGCTGAGAAGCAACAAAGTATGGATCAATTCTCTGCTGCTTGTGCCAATTTTGGCCTAACAGTTAACACCAAAAAAACACAGGTCTTCCATCAGCCAGCCACCATTACACCATCAATATGTGGAACTATCAGTTACAGCAAATGGAAAAGTTTTGAATGCTGTGGATAAATTCACTTATCTTGACAATATATTTTTCCAGGGATGTACACATTGATGATGAGGTTGACATATGCATTGCCAGAGCTAGCTCAGTGTTTGGGAGGCTATGAAGGAAGGTATGGGAGAGAAGAGGTATTAGTCTGCTCTGAAGGTCTACAGGGCCATTGTGCTGACCTCATTGTTGTATGCCTGTGAAACTTGGACAGTATGCCAGTGCCATGCCAGGAAACTGAATCAAATTTCCATTTGAATTCTTTTAGAAAGATTCTGAAGATCACCTGGCAAGATAAGGTACCAGACACAGAGGTCCTTTCTTGAGCTCAATCGCCAAGCATTCAAACTCTACTACAGAGAGTGCAGCTCCAGTGGGCTGGCCCTGCTGTTCAAATGCCAAACATATGTTTGCCTAAAAGACTTTCATGGAGAACTCACACAAGGCAAGTGCTCATACGGAGGTCAGAAGAAACAATCCAAGGACCCTTTCAAGGTCTCTCTGAAAAACTTTGGAATTAATTGTGTGACATTGGAGACACTGGCACAGAACCACCCAGCATGGCATGCCTTCATCAGAGAAGGCTCTGTGCTCTATGAGCAAAGCAGAATTACAATGACTCAAAAGAAATGTATGATGCACAAATTCAGAGACATCTCTACTCCAAATGTTTCTGCAGACTATTTGTGGCCAACTTGTGGTAGAGCTTTCTGAGCTCAAATAGGCCTGATGGGCCACAGAGTTACACACTGTACCTTAATTCCAGCATAGCAATGTTATTTTAGTCCTCTTTCAGAATAAAGGACAGCAACCAACCAACTTCCTTCCTTCCTTCCTTCCTTCCTTCCTTCCTTCCTTCCTTCCTTCCTTCCTTCCTTCCT
>NW_020954751.1:8868514-8920110 GCF_900497805.2 Vombatus ursinus | reverse complement strand
CCTTCCTTCCTTCCTTCCTTCCTTCCTTCCTTCCTTCCTTCCTTCCTCTTTCCTTCCTTCTTTCCTTTCTCTCTTTTGGTAGGGACATTTATTAAGAGACTGGATAGCAGTGATAGTGATATTGAAAAAGGAGATAAAAGAGTGTCAATGAATCATTAAAAATAAACAGAAGAGAAAAGAAGGAAGTACAGGAAGAGAAAAATCATTAGGATAGTAGTGTTGGAAATATTACGCAAAATATTAATTGAAAGAAAAAATATGTATTAGAAAAAAGGCAAACTATCTGTAAAAGAAATTCACATTTTTCCTCTGATATTACCAAAACATGGCTCTGTACCAGACTTATGATCTTTTCCCTTAACTCTTCATCTAGTTCCTCTTTCGGTTCAGGTGATCAGTAGTATACATTGATAAAATTCCAGTTTTATTTCTGCCTTTCTTCTCTGTTTTTTTCTCCTGCTTCTTAACATTTTCTCACTTGAGTACGTCTCCTTGATGTACAGTGCTATTGGGAAACCCTTTTATCTATTTCAATTTAACAATATATACTCTTCAAGAATCATATTTTTGTCATACACATCATTCAACCATAACTCAGTGATACCAATAAGTTCAAATTTTCCTCTCTATCTTTAGGTTGTGTAATCCATCTTGTTTGTTGACTAAATTCTGGACATATGTGTATCAATTTTGAGCTCATATATTTGATTACTGTTCATCTTTTTTTTTTTTAGATTTTGTCTCTAGTACACTTCTGGGTGTTTAATTTTTTTTTTACATCATAGTTACTTTCTGTGGTGCATATCTTGGAGGCTATAAAGAATTAGCTTTCTCCCTCTACTTCCTTCTCATTGTGATTTTATATGAACAATTATGGGGGGGGGGAATAGAACCAGTTTTATCATCTTTAATGGATCTATTCCATTCCTGCCCAGGAGAATTCTATTCTCAGTCACTATCTTATGAAATAGTTTTTTTTTTCTCAAATCAGGTGTTCCATCCTGAATCCCTTACCTTCCATGGACAGCAGGGATAGAAACATTACTGGTGTCCTTAAGGTCTTCAGTTTTTTGCCTAGGATGCCATAATCTTTAGTTATGTTTTCTGAGTTCCTTTTGGCATTATCATTTATGCTTATATGACTTAGTAGAAGTACACATAAAAAATCTATTGATATTTTAGACAGAAATAACTAGACACGAACATGTTTTTTGGTTCATAATTAGTGCATAATATGTTTGCAATCAGACGATGGAAGGGTTAGAGTAAAATCAGAGATGTTACTACCCTGGAGTGTACCACTTAAGAGTAGAAGCCCATTTGAAATACATTTACAGAAGTTAACAGATCACAAATAGCAGCATTTCATCAAACAACAAAAAGTAGCTGAGATGAGAATGGATTTCCAGAGTACTTATGCACTTAGCATACATGTTTAGCAACTAAATTAAATTATACTCAGAGAATTTATAGATGAATTTGGAAGGATTTCAAGAAGTTATAATTTTGAACAGATTCACTGATGCACTCAATAAACATTTATTAAGCAACTACTGTATGAAAAGCTCCCATTAATCATTGATAGAGACTCTAAAGGAGCCATGGTCCCTTTCTTCATGAAGTTAATGGTTTAGCAGAAGAAGAAATGACAAACACAAATAATCATAAAATATACCACCACATATAAGCTAACTCAAGAGTTTTCATAGATTATGGTCCCCTTTCCCCAAGCTAAAATTTTACAAATAAGGGTTAGGTTGGTTAAAACACAGAGGATATATACAAAGGCATGACAATGGTCCATTAAGAATTTCAGGGATTCTAAGGCTCTGGATGGGGTGAGGTCGACCAGAAAATCTAAGGGAAAAAAGAATGTTTTGTTTAACTGTATTGGGGAATAGAAGAGACTTAGAAGGGCAGCTAGGTGGTGCAGTTGATAGAGTGCCAGGCCTGGAGTCATCCCATCCACCTGAGTTCAAATCTGGCCGCAGACACTAGCTGTTTGACCCTGGACAAGTCACTTAACCCTGTTTGCCTACAGTTTTCTCACCTGTGAAATGGCACTTCAGTATCTTTGCCAAGAAAATGCCAGATGGGGTCACCAAGAGTCAGACATACTGAAAACAACTAAACAACAACACCAACAACAACAAAAAGAGTAGGATCCCTGCTAGGCCTTGAGGGGATGATGATCGTGTACGATGGATGGCTGAGTTGCTTAATTTTTATTTTACTTATGTTTGTTATATCAAGGACAGTTGTCTTTGGACTAGAAAGAATTAAACAAAAGGGCTAATAGGGATAGAAAGCAAAAATCTGTAGGGAGATAATAACAGAGCATGCTGATTCTTTTAATGAGTTTAAGTCATTAGACCAAAATGACTTACATCCTAAAGTACTGAAAGAAATGACACATGTGATTGCTTGTTTTCTAAGGATTAATTAGGCTATTTTACCTCAGTATTTTGTCAGTCCAGATTTCCTTTCTTTTTTGATGTGACTGGTACTGTTTCACTGTGGGCTTGAATGATTCTTAACTTCCCCACAGCAATAAACTCTGCAAGCTTCCTAACAATCATAGAAGTGTTCTCTCTAAGGGCTATGTTATCTGCGCATTTTCTTGGTGTATTATCCTTTCTTAAAATGCACAGAATTAAAACCACAGTGAAAGAGAGCAATAAAATGTGTATGTATTACATGAAATTAAACACTTTCCTGATGGAGAACTAACTAACTAAAGGCTGAGAAACCAGCTCAATCCTATTTCATCTGGCCAAGATTAGGCATTCTGAGTCAGTCTACTAACATTAGGAACATGCATGCATGACCATTGCAGTCACAAAATGAAACCACATGCAAATTGCTGATTTTCTCAAGTAATTAACATGCCAATACAGGCAAATCATAAGCTAGATCAATGGCTAAATCCAAAGAATGTCAATATCAACTTGAAGGAGTTGTCCAATGAAGTACTCCAACAAGGATATGTGCTTAATACTAACTTTTTTTTAAAAAGAAATTACTTGGATAAAGACATAGTTTGCTTAGCAAACTTGTAAGAATAACTATCAGATAGACTTAGTCCTTCTCAGCAATGGAAGAATCTAAGACATCTCCAAAAGTTTCATGATGGAAAATGCTATCCACATCCAAAGAAAAAACAATAGAGTTTGAATTCAGATTGAAGCATACCATTTGCTCTTTTTTGTCTTCTGTTTTGTTTTGTTTCCTCTTTCTTATAGTTCCTTCTATTGGTTCTAATTCTTCTTACAACATGACCAGTGTGAAAATATGTTTAATAGGAATGTATATGTATAGCCTATATCAGATTGCAAGCCATCTTAGGGAGGGAGGTGAGGAGGAAGGGGGAGAAAAAATTTAAAACTCAAAAGCTTATGGAAATGATAGTTGATAAATCAAAATAAATTAATTAAAAAAAAGAATAGCTATCAAACTACATGACAAGATAAATGTCTACAAAGATCTTGACAGGCCAAAATTTGGGGGTCAAATTTTATTAGATAAAATTTAATAGGGATAAATATATGAAATATTATATGTGGGCTCAAAAAAATAAAATTCTTAAGTGCAGGATGGATGATGCATGGCTAGAGCATGTAAGAAAAGTTTGGAGTTTTTTTGGGAACTGAAATCTCACAATGAGTCAGTGATGAGGCTGCCAAAAAAGCCTATTAAGAGGGGCTACAAGACCAGTGGACCTCCATTTCTGATTATGGATCTCTCTCTAATGGTATCTTTTCCATTGCTTCTCTTTCACAGTTCCTAATTGATAACATTCTAAAGTCTATTCATCACCACCATTTTTCTCTCCTTTGCACTTTTGGGTGACCTATAGCTTTAATACTTCAGAGACACTGACATTCTGTGATTCACAGTCATTTGTTCACAGAAGAATTTAGGTATTGAAAAACTAATCCATTGTTTCCAGGGAGAAGTTTTCATTAAAAGCACTGCACAATTTCCCAAGTGTAACACAATCTTCTTTCTTCCTCCTCCTATTCAATTCTGGGCCCACTTCTTTGTCCATCTGCACTGTCTGTACAAGATGTACAGCTCAATGGGCTATCCATCCAATTGCAACAATGAAAATAATATCTTACATTTTCATTGTAGCATATTGTTAGAAAGTACTTTCATATCCATTATTTCGTTTAATGCAGACAAGAGTTATTTTTTGCTTCTATTGATATGCTCAGAGTTTACCACAGTGCCTGGCACAGAGAGAGCACTTGAATAATGTTTGTTGACTAAGTTAAAAATAATTTAGTGGAATAATGTTAATAACGATGAGGAGAAAGAAGTAGTTGGAAGATGGGATCAACTCTCTATCTATCAGACAGTTCTGTGACTTTGGACAAATCACATAACTTCCTTAATCTTTGTATTCTTCATTTTAAGCTTGGAGTACTTATTACAACATACTAACCTAGCTTTCTGTTCAAAGGATAGTAATATATAGTTTACCTAGCTTTATAATGCCTATTAGACCACTAACAGGCACTTCCATGCATCAGCTGTCTAAATAGTCAAAACTCCATATCTCCTGCTCCCTCTCCCCATACACTTATCACCATTTAGCTTAGCCTGACCCTTCCCAATCCTTAGCTTCTTCTGTCTCCCCCTTTCACTGTGTTCTCTGAAATCTCAGCTATATTTTTAACAAGCTCACCTAATCCTAGAAATCTTCCTCTTGCATATTTTTCATTATGATGCTAATTGGAAACCTGACTTTCTCCTTCATCCCTTCCCACCCATTTCTCTACACCAAACTCAGCCAGGAGTTGATGTCATACTCATTGCTTTCCATAACCACTTCCAGACTCTTCCCCCTCCACTGTCACTCAGAAACCTCCTGGATGTTCACACCTTTCACCTAGATTTCCTTATAAAAGATCTTGTTGACATGAGAGACAACATGCCATAGAGGAGAGATAGATTTGGAGTCATGAAAGATTAGTGTTTGAATACCACCTCCAGTGCTTACTAATTGTATGGCTGGTCAAATCACTTAACTTCTTTCTACCACAGTTTCCTAATCTCAGAAATAGGAATAAAAAAACCTGTAGTAACTAGCTCATTGGAGTGTTGTGAGATTATCAAATGCTGTGTCTGGTACCATTGTGTTCTCTCCTTCCTCTTTGATTCCTTCAGTACCTGGCTCACAGACCAACAGTCTGTTCTTACTCTCATCTTCATCCTTAGGAATTTCATTCTTCATTTTTATGACCCTTTATACTCTCTGGTCCTCCAATTCATCAATTTTCTTAACTCCAATGAACTGTCACCCATAGGTGTGGTTACCCCTAAGACCTTATCATCATCTAAAGTTTCCACTACTAAGATCTTAAATTATGAAATTACCCTCTTAGGTCCCAATATCCGGTCCTCTCACTTTTCCTATTGCCATACTCCTCTATGCTTGTTCTTCCTGCTCACTATAACTTCCTATCCCTTAATCTTTCCCTCTACTCCCAGTTCATTACACCTATTCTAGACTTACTTTCCTCTTTTCACAGTCTGGACCCTAACTACAGAGTTAACTAATTCAACAAGGTACTTTCATTCCCTTTGGAATACCTTGTCCCTTTGTATTTCTGTAGTTGTACCCTGATTCTCAACCCTAGTTTTTACTTTCTCCCAAATTTTGCTCCCAAATTGCTGAATGCTCCTGGGAGGAGGGGAATAACAAAATTGAACAGTCTGAGTTCAATACCAATTTCTAATGTTTAAACTTGACTAAGCCTTTGCTGAATAGCAAACTTTGAAGTCATCTCAATGTCACAATCTCCACAATAGCTGTTTCAAACCTTATGTCTCCTCAAGCACTGATCTCCATCCTTAACAGGTGACCTAGCCTGCAGAAAAGAGGGAGGACATCTCACACATCAGAATTTCTCTACATCTTTACCTGTCCCCTCCTCCTTTACTCCAACCTCACAAGATGAAGTACTTTTTCTTTCTTTCTAGAATTAACCTTTCCCTAAATGTCCTTGGGTCCATCCCTTCCCATACATATCATTCTCCCTCTTACACTTTAAACTTAGCCTTTCCACTGATTGTCTAAGCCCAGGCCATCAGAATGAACTTTTCTCAGTCTTCATCTTCTTAAACACCATAGATAACTATCTTCTCCTGGATAGTCTCTCTTCCACTGATTTCCACAACATTATTTTCTCTTGGTTCTCTCCTACTGCTTTACTTTTCCATCTGTCTATGCTGATTCATCCTCTTCTTCCCACTCTCTGAGTATGGTTGTCCCACAAGGCTTTGTTTTCTGTCTCTATACTCTGTCTTGATGATCTCATTTTCTCCCAAGGGTTTTATAATCAACTCTGCACAGATAATCAGATCTATATAGCCAACTCTAATCTTTCCTATGAATTCCCATCTTGCATTACTAACTGCCTGCTGGATATCTCTATTTGGATGTCCTGTCTGTACCTCACAGTAAATATGTCCCAAACTGAACTCACTATCTCCCCTACTCCACATGTTCTTTCACCTTATTTGTACTTCCAAGTTTTTGTTGATGATGCCATCATCATCCCAGTCAGCCACACCTGAAATCTTGGAGTCATCTTTGATTCTACCTCCTCCCATAATCCTTAGTACCCTGAGGTTTGGTATTTTCAAAGGAGTTTGTTGTTCAATTGTGTCTGACTTTATGACTGCTTTAAGAGTTTTCTTAACAAAGATACTGGAGTGGTTGGCCTTTTTGTTCTCCAGCTCATTTTATAGATGAGGAAACTTAGGCAAATAGGATGAAGTGTCTTGCCCAGGGTCGTATAGCCAATAAGTGTCTGAGACCAGGTATGAATGCAGAAAGATGACTTTTCTTGACTCCAGGCCTGATGCTCTACCCACTCCACTATCTAACTTCCTTTAAAAGGAGGAAAGCAATTTTAACTTATTTTCTAAAAGATACAATGCATTATCTACTGAATAGGTTTGTGAATCTCTTGCCAAGTCCAGCCAGTTCTATTTCCACATCTTTCTCAGTTGCCTCCCTTTCACCCATAATACTATTAGTTTGGGCCTTGGTCAGATCTCACCTGGATTTTATTGTCTTAATCTCCTAAATTATTTGTTTTCCTCCATTTTCCCCCATTAAATGATCCTCATATATGACTGGTTTGACAATGTATCTCATTACTCAAGAAATTTCCATGACTCTCCATTTACATAATGGAAAAAAAAAACAACAACACAATCTCTGGGAAGCTATTTACTCTCACATATTGCCCCATCCCTCTATCTTCTGAATGGTTCAGAGGCCATGCTTTTTGAAAATCTTTATATCCTTAGCATCTAGCTCAGTGTGTTGTTTAGAAGGCACACAATAAGTGTTTGTTGAATTGAATTGAATCCTGACTTTATTATCTACAATGTAAGCTATCTCTCCAAGCTTCATCATCATTTACAAAATTTGGTAATGGTGCATCTATACCTTCATTCATTATCAGAAATGTTGAACAAAGACTGATCCTTCAGTACTCCATTAGAGACCTTCCTCTAAGTTGGCATTGAAGGAATAATGAGTATTCTTTGTGTCCAGTCATTTAGTCAATAACTGAATTACTCAAATGCACTGTAATCTAGTCTACATGTCTCCACCTTGGCTATAAAGATAGCATGTAAATTCTTTCAAATGCCTGATTCCGATCCGAGTATATTCTATATTTGACATTCTCCTGATCTGTGGATAGCATTACCTGTTAAAAAAAAGTAAAGAAAGAACTCTGGAATGACCAGTTTTCCAAGAAGCCATGATGCTTTTGAGTGACAGTCAGCTATGACATGATCTTGAGAATAGCTGCATTCTATTAGATTACTTTTCCCACTGATTTTTAGGTCTATCTCCTTAGCACAGTGGATAAATCATCTGCCTTAGAGTCAGGAGCACCTGAATTCAAACCTGGCCTTAGACACTTATTAGCTGTGTGACCCTGGGCAAGTCACTTAACACTCTCTGCCTCAGTATCCTCATCTATAAAATGAGCTAGTAAAAAAGGGGCAAATCACTCCAGTATCTTAATAATTTAAGTTAATTGATGTTCATTGTGAATTCAAATTGATCTCTTTCAATAGGCCTCCACCTTTCTCTCCCTCACTCCCCAACACATTTTTCCTCATTGGATTATTTGTTTTTGTTTTTGTTTTTCCCAAATTTCATTCTTGAGAGGTTCTTATCCCTCTAAAATAGTGTTTCTTAATTTTTTTGTGTATCATAGACCCCACTGGCAGTCTAGCGAAGCTTATGGACACCCTTTTCAGAGCAATGTTTTGTTACCTACATTCACAATCGAAGGAAATGCTCAATTTCAGTCAGACAGTGGTGAAAATGATTTTTTTTTTCATATCCAAGTTCAGGGATCTCCTGAAATCTGTCCATGAACTCCAGGTCAAGAACTCTGGTCTAGAATCCTAGGCTATGAGATCTCCTAAAGTTTAAGCTTCACATCAGAGTATTCCTGATTTGTTCTCCTTTATCATAAATTCCAAGATGAAATGGTCATTTCTTCTTAACATTCTCATTATTTTTAGTTCAGCAACCAATTCTTCCTTATTGCTCAGAGTCAAGTTCAGAATAAGAATTTTTCCCTCTTCCACTATTTAAAGGATGAGGTTATTATTTATGCAAAGTAATGATCTGTCTGCTTTGGGCAAAAACTGCTGCAACAGATGTCTTGATAGGTGAAGTTCCCCATTACCACAGTGTCATGCCTCCCTCCCAGTTTTCTATGTGTTTTCTAAAATCATCATCTAATTCTTTTTTTTCTCTTCTGATAGTTCATAGCATACTCTTTTTTTTTCCCATATGTTGCTCCTCATGTGAATATTCCCCACCATGCTTCCCTCTTTTGATGCTTGGATAAGCATGTTTTCCTAATTTACAGTGCTATCCAACTATATTTTTAATCTGTTTGATTCTGTTCCTTCCAAATCAAATAAATCCATGTGGAAACATATTTCAAGAATGAGGTGAATTCCCACCAAATTTCATTGATACGAAGTAATCATGTTAGAATCTCTACTTCACCTTGTTTATTACACCTATTCTTTATATGTTTTTAATAAATATGTGAGAAAAAAATAGTTGCTATCTTTCTTCTTAGATACCATATCCTGTGAATTACTGGGTCTTCCCACTGTTCTTCCTCAGGTTATGGCTATGGTTTCAATTTGGCAGGTTCACGTGGGGAATTTTCCCCTTCCGCATTTTCAGTTTAAACCCAACTTAATAAAATATTCTAGATTAGTTACACATATATACACACACACACACACACACACACATACACACACACATATATACACTTATTAGAATAAAATGTTCAAAATTCTAATAAGCCAAGATACATATTGATCTTCCTTAGCCAAGAGCCTATCATTCCTGTATTTTAAGTTGTGATCTAGAATCTTCTCTGGTAATAGTAGCAGCAGCAGCAGCAGCAGTAGTAGTAGTGGTGGTGGTGGTGGCAGTGGTGGTGGTAATGGTGGTGTAGTTGTGGTTGTACTAATATTTATACTACAAATTTTAGTGTTCTTAGGAAAGAAACATCTTTTAAACTTTAAAAGTCACATAAATGAGATGTTGATGTTATTCTGCCATCCAACATACTAGTTCTCCTCACCTTGCTTCTCTAACCTTTGTTGCTCCTCTTTGGCTGTATGCATTGTGGTACTATTCTCTGGCTCTTACACAGTGCTAGTCTTGTCTTCTAAATTATATTGTAACTTTATTGAACATAAGGGAACAGGTTTTTCTACTTGTGTGTACTATAGGGCTAGGCCTGGAGAGATCAATATTCCTCTACCAACCTGATTAAATGTGTTCACTCCCTGAACTGATTCAGGCCTTTAGTTTTTGGATCAAACAATAGATAAGGAAACAATCATTAAGCACTTACTATGTGGTAGGCACTGTGCTAAGGATTTTACAAATATCTTATTTGATCCTCACAACAACCTTGAGACATAGGTGCTATTATTATCCCCATTTTATAGTAGAAAACTAAAGCAGACAGAGGTTGATGACTTACTGGGGTCACACAGGAAAAAAGGTATCTGAGGTTGAATTTGAACTCATGTCTTTACAACTCAAGGCACCACATTTTATTTACTGTATCACCAACTCCTAGGTCTGAAATGTACAGGAAATGCTAATAAGGAAGTCTTCTCACTGTCCTACACAAAGTCCTACTTTGGCCTAAGTAGTTTTACAAATGTCACCCATGTGCACTCTAGGCATGTAGGAGGTAAGTTGTTATCTCATTTCAGAAAACAGCATGGTAGAGCTTCTTTTGCACAATCAGTTCTCAATAATTGGTTCAGGTGCTAATTCTAACAACCCTTGGAGCAATCAATTGAAAAGCTAAAGTCAGCATTTTGACATTGAAGGTGAAAAGACTCTTTCTATGTACCAACTAGCTATTAAAAGTGTGAATAAAAATTGTCAACAATATCACCTAAGCTTCCTTGCTTGTCCCCAAGCCACACAATCAAAGAACATTCCTAATCAGAAAGAACTTTAGACATTGTCTAGTCCGTAAGGCAACCTGTAACCTTAACTAAAATCCCTTTTGTAAAATAACTGATAAGTGGTCCAGGCTTCCCTGACTTCATTCAAGTCCAGAGGTGGGGAACCTACAGCCTCCCACCCCTGTAATCAAGTCCCAGCTAAAATTTCACCTTCTACAAGAAGCCTTTCCTGATCCCGTCTCTCCATCCAGTGCCTTGACAATTTATCCCATATGTATCTTACTTGGGCATAGTTGTTTGCATGTTATCCGATCCTACTAGACTTTGAGCTCCTTGAGAGCGTGGACTGTTTTTTTTTTTCCTTTTCCTTGTATCTTTACTTTTAGCATGGTGCCTTGGCTTTTATTGTTTGTCCTTCATTTTGTATTAGACACTCAGTAAATGTTTGTTGACATAGTCATCCAGCCCCAGTTTGAAGATAACTCTTCAATGAGGCTAGGACCCACTACTTCGCAAGTCAACCCATTCTATGGTGGTACAACTGTTCAGAAGTTAGTTGCTATTACAGTTTTCTTTTTCCCTCCATCTACTCTAAATCTTTCTTTTTGTGACCTCCACCCATCTTTCCAAGTTCTTCCCTTTAGGCCCAAGCAGTACAACTGTAACCTCTCTTCAGCCCCTCAGATACACTTGGGAGTCAGTTATCAAGTACCCTCAATTCCTCTCTATTCCAGATTAAATTTTATTAATTCCTTCTAAGTATTCTTGATGAGGTTCATAGTGTACCCCAAAAATGTTGGGCTTCACGGACACCATGATGAAGAATAGATGCATAGGTCCCAGTTACCTGAAAGAATTCACTTGGACAGTCTCCAAGTTAAAGAATGGCATTTATTGGGGTGATACACAACAGCAGGCTCTGTTGCTCCCCATGGGAGACAGAGTACTTAGCCAGGTTAGCTATCTGGTCTAAATACAGTTTGACAGCATAGGGGGAAGGGGGAGCAGAAGAATGGGAGGAGGGGCAAGCACAGCTCTGGAATACCTGGAATATCAGGTAGTCCCAAGGTGTCTTTGTTATGCAGATGAGCAAGGGGAACCAGAAAGTAGAGAGGAAGAACTGTCATGGAATGTCAGGTAGTTAGGAGGTGCTTTATGAAAGCACACAGCTAAGTCCACAGTGGGGGCATCAATACAAAGTCTATGATTGGTCACATCCTGCATCTTATCTCATATTTCACATCGTGCATCCTGCTTGTTCCATCTGCCTCGAACACTCTATCTACCTCATCATTCTGATACAGCATAGTATCCTAGTCATGGGATCTGGTAATTAAAAAGGAATGGCATGGTGGCTTATTTTAAAAGTCTGTGGGATGCAGGGTGATGCAGAAAGAATTAGCTTGTGAATGACAGTTTCTAAGATTCTAAGATTCTGGAAAGATGTTTTAGTATTTGAGCTCAGGGAGTATTGGATGTACAGTAGGCTTGCCTTTCTTCTATTTTTCTTTATCACCACAAACATTTGCATGAAATGAAGATCATAATTCCCCACTAGACCTTTAGGCTCCAGCTACATATTCTACCCCTCTAGGTCTAACCTAGCAATTGATGACTGTGGGAACCATTTTCATGGCATGAATGTGCTCTGTTTTATGGGATGAGAAGGAAAAGGAGGCAGAGGCCTTGCTGCACTTCAAAATAAGTCAAGATCCTCTCTTTATGCAAATAGTATAGGCCTAAGGAGAGAGAAAAATCAGAAAATATGAGCTATTGGGGAATTCTATGTAATATAGCCTTCCTGGGTTTTGGTTTCCAAAGCAGGTAAAGGTTGTATTCTGCTTCAGTGCAAACTACGAATTTGTACTTAAAGTGTGTTTGCTCTCATTTTTATTCATAGAGTGTTCTCAGTATAGTAGGGTAGTGGTTAATAAACCAGTGAATCAAGTTGAGGGAAATGACATGAGAAAGAGTTAAGCATGGTAAAATAATAATAGCTAGCATAGAACAATATAAAACAACAATAACAATACTGGGTTTGGAACCAGAAATTGCTCAATAGTGTGACAGAGTATAAAGATAGTTGAATTTAGAGTCAGAGGTCCTGGATTCCAATCTTGACTTTGCTCTCTAGTACCTATGCTACCTGGGCAGTTAGATGGTGCAGTGGAGAGAGTACCGGGCCTGGAATCAGGAAGACTTATCTTCCTCAATTCAAATCTGGCCTCAGACACTTACCAGCTGTATGACCCTGGGCAAGTCATTTAACCCTTTACCTCTGTAAAATAAGATGAAGAAGGAAATGACAAACCACTCCAATATCTTTGCCAAGAAAACCCCAAATGGGGTCACAAAGATTCAGATGGGACTGAAACAACTGTACAACAAGTACTTATGTTACCCAGGGGAAGTTGCCTTATTATTTGAAATGGGGGAGAAGAAGTCAGGTTAGATAGAGATCAACTCTAGGGTGCCTTCCTTATGGTTATAATTCTATGTTCCTATGACTTGGGTTTGAATCTTGGCTTTGACTGTGACTAGCCTCTTTCTCTGTATTTCAGTAATAGGGATGGCAATATCTGCCCTGCCTGTGCAATGAATGTGATATTGTGAAGAAACATTTTCATAAAAATAGGGACAGTTTTGTATAGTGGATAGAGAGCTAACCTGGAGTCAGAAAAACCTGGGTTCAAGTCCAACCTTTCACACATACTGGTTTGTAATTGCTGGGCAAGTCACTAAGTCCCTCAGTGGCTCAGGAGAAGGTCTAAGGGTGGGGTGGTATGAGACCTGTAGCCTAGAGGTCACATGTGGCCCTCTGGGTCCTCAAGTGCAGCCCTAAAACTCTTAGGGTGGAGTGGGGTACAGAACCTGAACCTGTACACAGGTAATGGCACCTGAAAGGGCCATTCTTGAGGACCTAGAGGGCCACATGTGATCTCAAGACCACAGGTTCCATACCTCTGTCTTAGACTTAAGACCCCTGTCTTAGACTGAAGAACAGTTGCCAATTTGTATTAGTAGGTGGAAGCTCTTTTCTGAAAAATGGAAATATGTGTCTGGATAAATTTTATATACAGATGAGCACAACTAGGCAAGGTAGCCAGAGAGCTGACCTCAGAGTCAAAAGGACATGGATGTAAGTCTCACCTTTGACACACACTGGCTGTGTAATTTTGGGTAAATCATTTGACCTCTCAGTGCCCTCCAGCAGCTCTCTAAGACTACAAATTAAAGATGGATATAGAGAGATAGCAAAGGGAGTTAGGGCAGAATGGACAGAAATGGACTCTGAGTCAGAAAGTCTATCCAATGGTACCATTGCTATGGGGAAGCAACTTCATAAAGATAGGCCTTGAGTCTGGAAATTGAATCAGTAACGACCAATAAACATTTATCAAGAGCCTACTATGTGCCCTAGCACTCTGCTAAGCACTGAGAACACAAAAAAGAGGCAAAAGATTGTTCTGCCCTCAAGAAATTTATGATCTAATGGGGAAGTGCTTACAATCAAATGGGAAGTTCAAGTATCACCATATATACATTTATGAAAAATAAAATAAAATTCTATTTCAGATACTTACTAGTTGTGTGACCTTGGTAATTCATTTACTTGTTTGTCTCAGTTTTCTCAACTGTATATATGTTGGCTAGTTGATTCTAGACTAAGTCACTTAATTTCTCAGCATCCCAGGGGCCTCTTTAAAACTATAATTGGTAGAGAAGTTTCCATCCTGGGAATTCTAAACTAGAGGTTCTTAGCTTTTTTGGTGTGTCATGGACCTCTTGGACAATCTGCTAGAGACCCTGTCTCAGAATGGTTTTAAATGAGTTGTTTTGTTTTGTTTTGTTTAAGATAAATTTGATTGCAGAAGAAACCATTTATATTAATACATTTATCAAAGAATAAAGAATTTAAGACAGATTTTTGGGCTACAGGCTAAGGTTTTTATTTTATTTTTGTTTTAAAATTTTGTTTGTTTTTTTTAATAAAATTTTAAGATAATTTGTTGGACCCCTGCTCTATAGGGCTAGACTTTTAAACCAAAGCCCACAAAGTTGTATAAATGTTTGAAGTATCATTTTAAGAACGTCTGCCACTAGTTAGACCCATGACTTTGGACAAGTGATTTCACTCTCTAGATTTTAGTTTGCTTATTTGGGAAACTGAGGCCTTAGATTAGTTTCAATTCAATTCAGCAGGCATTTATAAAACACTTGCTGAATGCTAGACACTGTGCTAATCCTGAGAATACAAACAACAACAGTAGCCCCTGTTCTCTAGGAGCTCACATTCTATCGGGGGGGAAAGAAGAACCATAAGAACACAGATAAGTCAATATGGAATCTATTAAAAAAAAAAAAGAAAGAAAGAAAGACAAGAAAAGAAGTAATGGGGCAGGGGAAAGAGTTCACTAACAACCAAGAGGACTGGGAAAGGCTTTCTTGGGTCATTATTGAGCTTTGAAGGAGCCAGGGATTACAGACTGATTTCAAATGTTTCTTGTAGCTCTAATAAGATTCTATGATGCCTTTTCTCATCAGTTACTAATTGGGCAATATTGATGGAGGAGGTAAAATATACTCCAGAGTATATTTTTCAGAAGGACCAGGGTTGAAGATAAGGGAAAAGATCAATATTGTGCAGCTGAAAAAGGAAGTAATATTATTCTTTCAAAACTCAAGTATCACCTCCTCTTTGAAGCCTGCCTTGGCTCCCCCCAAGTGTTAGTTTTCTGTTCTGCCTCAGATGGTAGAGGATGATTACCAAGTAAAGTTTAATAATAATTATAACAGCTAAATCAACAATGACTAGCATTTATATGGCACTTAACTATATTCCAGGCATTGTCATAAGCACTTTAACAAATATTATCTCATTTTAGACTCATAACAACCCTAGAGGGTGAGTTACGGTTGAGAAAACTGAGACAAACAAGTAAATGAAATACCAAGGTCATACAACTAGTAAGTATCTAAAATAGAATTTTCTTTTTCTTTTTTTTTTTTTGTTTTTTTGGTTAGGCAATTAGGGTTAAGTGACTTGCCCAGGGTCACACAGCTAGTAAGCGTCAAGTGTCTGAGGCCAGATTTGAACTCAGGTCCTCCTGACTCCAAGGCCGGAGCTTTATCCACTGAGTCATCTAGCTGCCCCTTTATTTTTTATGTATGTATATATGGAGAGACAGAGATAGAGACAGAGAGAGAAAGAGAGAGAGAGATTGAGAGATAGAGAGAATGATTGCATTAGGCATACAAGAATGCAAGTTTGATCTTTGTAGGAAAAAACCCCAATAAATAATCTTAGGAGATCTTGGATTATGAGAACATCATGGAATATGAAGGGTCCTTGGTCATAAGATTTTAGATTTGGAAATGGAAGGATCTTTAGAGGGCATCTATTCCAAAACCCTCATTATACAGACAGGAAAACTAAGGCCCATTCAAGGTGCCAAAGGTAGCAAGTAGCAAAAGATTCATATTGGGCTACACAGAAACTAGAAGGTCATCTACACTAGTCCTTCCTTTGCCACTGGGCATGACTATATATACATAACCCAACTTTAGACAACTAGTTTTCTATCCTTTTTTCTAAAGGATCTTCCAGGATAAAGGCCTTGGTTTCATTTTCCCTCAGAAGCATTTTAATATTCTCATTCCATTATTGTTGTTTTCCCTTCTGCCCAACTCAGAGCTTTCTCTCTCCAATTTTAGCCTACAACTTTAATTAGATAATAAGCATTTAATGAGTGTCTACTTCATATGGAAACCTTGGGGATAGAGATGGGGATAAGCATCAGGAAGGGATAATAAAAAGTGAATAGAAGACAATGTCCTTGCTTTAGAATAAAAATAAAGTCTTAGGAATACAGGAAGGTAGACTATCAGAACATAAAGGGACCCCAGAAGTGATCTAATCTAACACACTTGGCCAAAAATCCCTGTGCAGCTTAATCAACAAAAGCTATCTACTATTTGCTCAAAATCTAAAACAGGCCCATTCTCTTTCATGGTAAGGAGTAAAACTGGCTTTATAGGAAGACTGAGAATTAGTCCATATGGGAACCCCCTGAAGAATTGAATATGCTTAACCTGGAGAAGGGAAGAAGTAGGAAAGAAAGTATGTTGTCGATCTTTGAAAAAAGTAAAAGGATCCAGACTGTTGTTATTTAGTAGTTCAATCGTGTCTGACTCTTCATGATCTTGTAGACCACAGCATACCAATACTGTCCATGAGGTTTTCTT
The DNA here is from genome assembly GCF_900497805.2 of Vombatus ursinus. Taxonomy (NCBI): domain Eukaryota; kingdom Metazoa; phylum Chordata; class Mammalia; order Diprotodontia; family Vombatidae; genus Vombatus; species Vombatus ursinus. The sequence continues at coordinate 8,903,361 of NW_020954751.1, read as the reverse complement.
GGCAAAGATCCTGGAGTAAAAAGTATGTTGTCCATCTTTGAAAACAATAAAAGGACCAAAACTAGGTCTTATTTTATTTTCTATAGTTCCTCAAAGAAGATTCAGTGTCCCTAAGTCACTACATTCTAGCCCTCTCTCCATTAAAATAATTTTGTTATGATAGTAGAGCATATCAGAGATCTTGACAAGTACTACTATTTATTATAAAATAGTAAATCATCCTGAGTCCATGATATGGGACTACTTTTTAGGGTAGCATACAGAGAAAAGGAATGGTGTTATGAAATGTACTTTGGACTTGGGGTCAGAAGATCTGCATTATAGCCCCAGCCCCACTACCGTTGGCAAGTTTTTTAATCTCTCTGAGTCCCATTATCATCTGTTGAACAGATAATTATACTTGCGCTATTTACCTAACAGAGGTATTGGAAGGATTAAATTAAATACTGTATGCAAAACCAATTAGGAGAATAGAGTCCTAGAGTTGGACGGAACTTTAATCATCTGACCAAGAAAGGAATCTCTTCTCCTTGTCCTTCCCACCAGAAGTGTCAAACACATGACATGAAGCCTGCAATGTTCCCTAGTGCGGCTCAAACCAGATTAAAATGTAATTGGGAAATAAAGTCAACTTGTGGTCTACAAGGATCCTTACGTAAGGATCAGTGGATCCCATTTCTGTTTGAGTTTGACACCAGTGGTCCAGGGCAGCGAGGAGGCACCATGGATGGAGTACCAGGCCTGAAGTCAGGAAGACTCAACTTCCTGAGTTCAAATCTGGCCTCAGAGTTGCTAGTTGTGTGACCCTGGGCAAGTTACTTAACTTTGTTTGTCTCAGTTCCTCATTTGTTAGAAGGGTTGGGGAGAGAGAGAGACAGAGACAGAGAGAAAGACAGAGACAGAGGCAGAGTCAGACAGACAGAGACAGAGAGAGACAAAGAGAGTTGGAGAAGGAAATGGCAAAACCACTCCAGTATCTTTGCTAAGAAAACCCTGAATGGGGTCACAAAGAGTCAAACACAACTGAAAGGATTGAACAACAACCAGTATACTATGCAAATGATCATCTAAACTCTACTTGAATATCCCCAGGAAAAAGAATCACACTACTTGACAAGATAATCTATTAATTTTAGGATGTTTTTTCTTACAACTAGTCCAAATCTGAATACTTGTAACTTTCAAGATTTTTAGAGCTGGAAAGGACCTTAGAGGTTATCTAATAAAATTCCTCCCTTTTATAATTTCATAGTTGGATAAAATGCATCCTAGAGATGTTAAGGATCATATAAGTAGTAAATTGCAGAACTAGGCTTCTGATTGATGTCCTCAACCCCAAATTCAGAATTCTTTCTTTAAAAAAATTAATATTTTTCTTTTTTAATTTTACTTTCAGTTCAAAATTTTCTTCTTCCCTCTACCCCCTCTCTCACCCATTGAGAAGGCAAGAAATGATACCCATTATACATATGAAGTCATGCAAAATATTTTTGTGTTAGCCATGTCCTGGGGATGGGAGGAACAAGAAAAATGCTTAAATTTGCAATCTGAGGAGCAGATAGGTGGTGCAGTGGATAGAGCAATGGCCCTGAATTCAGGAGGACCTGAGTTCAAATCTGGCCTCAGACACATAATATTTCCTAGCTGTGTGATTCTGGGCAAGTCACTTAACCCCAATCACCTCACCAATAAATAAATAAATAAAATAAACAAACGAAAAAGACTTTGGATTTAAAAAAAAAATTGCAATCTGAGTTCAATAGTTCATTATTTGGCGGCTAACAGCATTTTTTCATCATGAGTCCTTTAGAGTTATAGTGGATAATTGCATTGATGAGAGTAGATTAGTATTTTTCAATTAGCAAGCATTTCCTTTCTGTCTTTTCCACCTCACCACTTGGAAAACAAATAGAAAAACATAACACTGGTATCAAATATGCATTGTCAAGCAAAAATAAATTCCCTCATTGGCCATGTTCAAAAATGTGTGAATCACTCTGCTTATTTAGTCCTTTACTTCTCTGTCAAGGGGGGGTATTATGCTTCAGCATTGGTGCTCTGGAATCTCTGTTTATAATTACAGAGTTCTTAGGTCTTTCCAATTTGTTTGCCAAAGAGTTTTTTCTACTGCATTGTGTTCTTGCTTCTCAAACTTTAAAAAATAGATCTAGTCATTCATCTGCAATACAGCCCAGTCACTCCAGTATTTGAAGACAGCAATTGGTCAATTCAAAAATATAAACGTGTCAGATCTAGGATAGATACCAGAAATACAAAGCAACTCTCTCTACCTTCAAGCTTTCATTCTAAAGGGTGAGACAGCATATAAATATATGGAAAATATATATGAAATGATTACAAAAGCAATGTGGAGGTTAAGGGGAAGCACTTGCAGCTGAGGAGAACAAGACTGGCTTCCCATAAGAAGTGACACAGGAGCTGAGCTTTGAAGGAAAGTAGGAATTCTAAGAAGCAGAGATGTGGAGGAAATGCATTCCCAGCAGGAATGGGGGATAACGTGCAAAACATCGAGACAGTTAATGGAACATTGCATTAGACAAAGAGCAAAAGAGCCGATCTAATGGGATTGTAGAATGTGGGAAGGGGAAAAGTGTTTAATAATGCTGGAAAGATATGTTGATGCCAGGTTGTGGGGGGTTTTAAATGCCAAACAAAGGAGTCTATTGAATTTTTTCTCCTTGAGGCTAAGCATTTCCAGTGGCAGCATTGATATGAAAAGGACTCTTGAGTCAGGCATTTTGGATTTGAGTACTAGCTCTAATTAAAATCATGTAAGCCAGAAAGTCCAAGAGGCGGAGGTGAAGAGGGAGTGTGTCCCAGGCATGGGCAGTACAAAGGCACAGAGGTAGGAGGAGTATCATGTGTGTAGGACAATCAGAAGAAAGGGAGGGAAGAAGAGAGAACCTTTTCCTCTTTCTATCCCTTTTGGGTATAGACCATCCAATGGAATGACTTGGTCAAAGGTCAGAGGGCATGAACTTATTTAGTAACTTTTTGTATATAATTCCACATTGCTTGCCAGAATGCCTGGAGCAGTTCAGAGCGCCACCAAAAATACATTAGTATTTCTGTTTGCCTAAAGCCCCTCCAACATTTGTCATTTTCTTTTCTTTTTGTCAGTTTCCAATCTGATGTGTATGAGGTGTAAACTTATAATTGCTTATTTATATTTCTGTAATTTTAGTTATTTGAAGCATTTTTTCATGTGGCTATAGATAGCCTGAGTTTATTGCCCTGAGTACTGCCTATTTATATTCTTAGAACATTTTTTCAATAATAATCATTACAATAGCTAGCATCTATATAGAATTTTAAGGTTTGCAAAATGCTTTACAATTATCTAATTTGATCCTCACAACAACCTTGCATGGTAGAATGGGCTATTACAATAGTCATTTTTATAGATGAGGAAACTGAACTACTTGAGAATCTAAGTGACTTGCCCAAGGTCACACAGCTGTGTATCTGAGGCCTCATTTATACCCAAGTCTTCTCAACTCTAGGTCCAGCACTCTACCCACAATGTCACCTCATTACCTCAATCTATAAATTCTGTAATGGCTCTAATTCTTATAAATTTACATAAGTTCCTTATATATCTTTGCAAATGAGACCTTTATCAGAGAAACTTTCTGCAAAGATTATTTTCCTTAGCTAATTATTTCTCTTCTAATCCTACCTGTATTTGATTTGTCTTAAAAAAAAAAATAAAAAAACTTTTATTTTTATATAACCAAAAATATAGAATTTATCTTTTATGATACATTTTGGGACCTCTTGCCTAGGTCACATATCCATTTGGAATTTATCTTGGTAATAGGTGTGAGGTGTTTGGGTATAACTAATTTCTTCAATACTGCTATCCAATTTTCCCATCAGTTTTTTTTTTGTATTTTTAAATTTTATTTTATTTTTCTATTTTTAACATGTGTTTTTAAAACTTTGGGTTACAAATTTTCTTCTTTCCTCCCTCCCTACTCACCCTCATTGAAAAGGCAAGCATCTCAGTACAGGTTATAGATGTGTAGTTATGCAAAACACTTCCATTGTAGTCCTGTTGTGAAAAACTAAGTATATTTCCCTTCATTCTATCCTACCCCCCATTTATTCTATTCTCTCTTTTGACCCTGTCCCTCCTCAGAAGTGTTTGCTTTTGATTGTCCCCTTCCCCAATCTGCCCTCCCCTCTATCAACCCCCTGCTCTCTTGTCCCCTTCCCCCCTTATTTTCCTGTAGGGTAAGATAAATTTCCATACCCCATTGTGTATGTTATTCCCTCCTTAAGCCAAATCCTATGAGAATAAGATTCACTCATTCCCTCTCACCTTTCCCCATTTCCCCTCCACTGCAAAAGCCTTTTCTTGTCTGTTTCATGTGAGATAATTTACCTCATTCTACTTCTCCCTTTCTCCTCCCAGTGTAATCCTCTCTCACCCCTTAATTTTATTTTCCAGATATCACCCCTTCATCTTCAACTCACCCTGTGCCCTCTATCTATCTATACACAGATATAATTTTTTCCCTCCCACTACCCTAATACTGACAAAGGACTCATGAGTTACAAATAGCATCTTTCCCTGCAGGAAGGTAAACAGTTCAACCTTAATAAGTCTCTTATGATTTCTCTTTCCTGTTTACCTCTTCCATGTTTCACTTGAGTCTTGTATTTGAAGGTCAAATTTTATATTCAGCTCAGGTCTTTTCCACAGGAATGCTTGAAAGTCCCCTATTTCACTGAACGACCATTTTTCACCCTGAAGGATTATACTCAGTTTTGTTAGGTAGGTGATTCTAGGTTGTAGTCCTATCTCCTTTGCCCTCCGGAATATCATATTCCCTGACTTCCAGACCCTTCATGTAGAAGCTGCTAAATCTTGTGTTATCCTGATTATGTTTCCACAATACTTGAATTGTTTTCTTCTGGCTGCTTGCAATATCTATCTTCTCCTTGACCTGGGAATTCTGGAATTTGGCTACAGCATTCCTAGGAGTTTTCCTTTGGGGATCTCTTTCAGGAGGTGATCAGTGGATTCTTTCAATTTCTATTTTGCCCTTTGGTTCTAAAATATCAGGGTAGTTTTCCTTGATAATTTCTTGAAAGATGATGTCTAGGCTCTTTTTTTGATCATGTTTTTCAGATAGTCCAATAATTTTTAAGTTCTCTCTTTCCTGGATCTATTTTCCAGGTCAGTTGTTTTTCCAATGAGATATTTCACATTCTCTTCTATTTTTTCATTCCTTTGGATTAGTGTTACAGTGCCTTGATTTCTCAAATTGTCACTAGCTTCCAATTTCTCCATTCTAATTTTTAAGGAAGTATTTTCTTCAGTAAGCTTTTGGACTTCCTTTTCCATTTGATCAATTTTGCTTTTTAGGGCATTCTTCTCCTCGTTGGCTTTTTGGACCTCTTTTGCCATTTGGGTTAGGCTGTTTTTTAAGGTGTTATTTTCTTCAATATTTTTTGGGTCCCCTTTAGCATCATGCTCAGTTTTTCCTCTACTTCTCTTACTTGCTTCTCAAAATTCTTTTTGAGCTCTTCCATGGCCTGGGACCCATTCATATTTTTCTTGGAAGCTTTGGATGTAGGAGCTTTGGCTTCATTGTCTTCTTCTAGTTGTATGTTTTGATCTTCTTTGTCACCAAAGTAAGACAATGTAGTCTGACTCTTTTTGCGCTGCTTGCTCATGATCTCAGTCAATTACTTGAGTTATAAACTGTTTGTTAAGGTAGGAGTCTGTTTCCAGTGTGGAGAATGTACTGTCCCAAGCTTCAGGGGTTTTGTGCAGCTGTTTTCAGAGATACTTCTAGGGACCTGTAAATTTTCAGTTCTTCCAAGGTGCTATGATCAAGGGTGAGGTGTTTACTCCTTTCCTGGCCTGTGCTCTGGTCTATGAGCACTCTTTTCTGTCTTGGAAAGGTGAGGAGGGTTTCCTCTCCACAGCCACTACAAGCTCCACCACACCAGCACTCCTCCTTGCCCCAAGATCACCACCCAGAACTGTGACCCAGATCAAAGCACGGGCAAAGAATCCTGCACCAGCAGAGAGATCCCTGCAATCCCCCCTCTGATCAGCCACTGGATTCCCCCTCAGTCTGTGGGCCAGAAGCTCAGGAGGCAGCCACTGTCCCAGGGCTGGAACCCCACTGTGCTTTTCTCTCAGCACCGTAGAAACAGACTTTTCCCACTGACCTTGTAAGTTGTCTTTGGCATTCCTGGGTTGAGAATTCTAGAAAATGCCACAGCTGCCTGTGATTCAGTCCTCTGAGGCCTGCTCCAGGATTGCTGAGGCCTGCTGCATGGTCGCTGAGGCCTGCGCGCCCACACCAAACTGTGCTCCTCTCCCAGCCCGGCGCGATATACCTTTCCAATCAACCATCCAGGCTGTCTTTGGCTGAAAATTTGTTTCAGTCTGTCTTTTTGTGGGTTCCGCTGCTTTAGAATTTGTTTAGAGTCATTTTTTATAGGTATTTGGAGGGGTTTGGGGGAGAGCTCAAGAAAGTCACTGCTTTTACTCCGCCATCCCCATCAGTTTTTAATAGCTAATGAAACCTATCTCCAGTCATTGTGTTCCTAGGCTGCTAGGTTCATTTTTTTCCTGTATGTTGTATGCCTAATCTATTTTACTGATTGATCTATCTTTTAACTAATTCCAAATAGTTTTGATAATTAATGCTTCATAGTATAGCTTGAGAACTGGTACTGTTAAAAGGTCAGGTCTTAAAGTGGTATAAATGTCAAGCAGAAGAGCATTTATATTAAGTTCAAAAAGCAATAGGGAGTCACTGGAGTTTATTAAGAGGAGAAGTAATGACATGATCAGACTTGCACTTTAGTAAAATCATTTTGCCAGATGTGAAGAAGGTAGACTGGAATGGAGAGAAGCTTGAGTCTGGGAGAACAAATGAGACGCTATTAGAATAGTCCAAGTGAGAGGCTTGTGTCAGGCTTCTGGCTCTAAGTACAATATTTCAAGGGTAATTTGACCAATGAAACCTTTGAATAAAGTTCAAGAACTACTTTATTTATGATCAACAACATGCTAGAGTGAAGGACATTGTTGCTCAGTTCCTAAGCAATAGATATGTCATTGATCAAAGATTTTATTTATACCTTCCTCAACGTGCTACATGAGTTTGATGTGGAGGACACTTAGTATCCCTTATGGCTCCCTCAGGCAGTTAGATGGCACCATGGATAGAGCTCTGGGCCTGGAGTCAGGAAGACTCATCTTCATGAGTTCCAATCTAGCCTCAGACACTTACTAGCTGTGTGACTGTGGCAAGTAACCTCACTTTCTTCATCTATAAAATGAACTGGAGAAGAAGACGGCAAACCACTCCAGTATCTTTGCCAAGATAACCCCAAAATGGGGTCACAGAGAGTCTGAAACGACCGAACAACAACAAGCAGTGGTTCTCTCAATAAAGGTTTTAGCTTTTTGCCCAAGGAATAACTTTCCTTCACTAATAAGGAATACATCATTGACTTTAGCTTGTATGTCACCCTTTAAAGGGAGACTTTCCTGATCCTCCTGGTTGTTAAAGGTCTTTCCCTCTTCCTCAGATCCTTAAGTATTTATCTTTTCACATATTGCATCCTCCCATAGGCTATAAGTTCTTCAGGGGAAAAGGATGTTTTATTTTGTGTTCCCATGATCTAACACAGTGCCTAGCACATGGTATGTAATTATTATTTGCTTTTTGGATTGGATAGGATGAGTTTAGCTCACCTGTCATCTGAGAGCTTTGGCCAAGAGAATTGAGGCAACCATGGTCTAATTAGCCCAACTTTCGTCTCTTGCTTTGTTTCAGGAACGACTGGTACTTTCTGTACTGCCTCGGTTTGTTGTCCTAGAGATGATCAATGATATGACCAATGTGGAAGATGAGCATTTGCAGCACCAGTTCCACAAGATCTACATCCATCGCTATGAGAATGTCAGGTGAGCAATGGACACATGCACATGGATATACATACAGGTAGATGTTTGGGGAAAAGCAGTTGTAGAGTAGTTAGTGGGGTACTGGTCTTGAAATCAAAAAGATCTGGGATCAAGTCCTTCTTCAGACATTTACTAGCCTTGTGGCCCCAACCACTCTTCTCTGAGCCATGAATTTCTCATCTGTAAAATAGAAATAATAAATATCTCACAAGGTTATTATAAGGTTCAAATGAGATCATGCATACAAAGCATTTTACAAAAACTTAAAAGGGCTATATAAATGTCAACTATTTTTACATATTCACATGTACATAAACTTGAAATTTTTTAATGCTGTTTAATGACCTCTGCCTATGATTGATGTCAGGGACCCTTTCAGTTGCTTTCTTAGTTCTTTAATTAGGAATTCACTTGGGGTCTTGATATTCCTAGGTTGAATCATGAACTGACCATTTTTGTTTACATATACATGCAGATGTTCACACATGTATGTATGTGCACATGTACTTGTATACATATGTAAGTCTACATCAGTGGAAACTCCCTCCATACATGCAGATAAGAAGTTCATCTGTGACTTAAAGTCAGAGAGGTGTCTGGGGGTACTGAGTGATTCCATGGCTTGTCCATACTAATACAACTGGTTTGTGATAGAGGGTAGACTTGAACCCAGATCTTCCTGACTCTATCCACTATACTATGTTGCTTCACATTTGTTAAATTGACTTAAGACCTCTCTCCACTTTGGTAGGGTTGGTCACCTTCACATTTTATGAAAATGGTGAAGGGAACATTAGTCTGTTACTCAGTCAATAAGTCCAGGCACTAGGGGTGGGGAAACCTCGTCCTCACGGCCACATGTGGCCCTCTAGGTCCTCAAGTATGGCCCTTTGACTGAATCCAAACTTGGATGCACTCTATCCACTACACCACCTAGCTGCCTCAGTTGACACTCCACAAATGCATGTACTGCGGATGGATATGGTCAATGATGAGTGGATCCAGAGAAGGTGATAACTCAAAGGATTATTTTTGAGGAAATGAAAAAAAAAAGTACTTGATGCCGTGAGAAGCATATAATAACAATGAAGATGCTGATGTTGATAATAGCAATAATAATAACAACCCTCTCCCCAATTTCAAAGGAATGCACACATCAATACCTCAGGAGAACTGGGTTTCATAAATACCAATTTCTTTTCCCTGATCATCCATTTCTGGAGCTCCCCTTGTTCCTGCACAGCTGAAGCTATTCAGCACTTCTTGCTTTTAATCTCTAAACTGAGTTCTCTGTGATTGAGTTCCTTTTGCAGAAGTTCACATCACACTAGATTAAAATTTAGTTTACTGCCCTACATTTTTCAGCTTCCTCAGTGATGGGAGCTGTTTCTAAGGTAGAACAATCCACACAGAACCCAAGCTGCTTGTAACCAGTCTCTCCCCTTCTATTTATGGCATCAGTGAATGTCAGTGGCATCTTTAGGTATTGAGGAGCTGAAATCAACAAGTGCTGTGTAGCAGTTTCTTCCCACTTGAAGGCTGTTTGGTGTTAAAAATACGACTGTGTCCTCTATAGTTAATGAGCCTGGTCTCTCAACCCAATTCTGGGAGCCAACCTAGAATCACTGCTGAACCTCTCTCTCCACAATCCTCAAAACAAGTCCAGTGGTACAAAATTGTTTAAATTAGCTCTCCTCATGTTTCTTTTCCGTGATACTACTCTTTCTTTTCTCTTATGTCTTATTTTCTCCTTTTTTAAAAAATTCACATTGATACCATTTAAACATTAGGCTCCCGATTCTACGTTTATTAATTTAATTGTATTCATTCTTTCACCTCCATTTTGCATCTAAATGAAATGGATAGAGATGATTTTCATAGAAGAGAAGGCAGCTCTCTGTAATAGAGAGAATATTCAACTTTCTGGCATTGCTGCTGGAATGGTAACTTCACAGAAGTTGCCTAAGGACAAATTTGAGGTTTCTTTATCAGGAAAACACTTTCCAACAATTGGACCAATTCAAAAGTGAAGTGGGCTGCTTTGGAAATTGATTGGTTCCCCATTCCTGGAGATCTTTAAAAGAAGGCACAATGACCAGTTATCAAACTTGTTACAGAGTGATCAGTTATGAGTTGGACTAGGTGACCTGTGAGATTCCTTCCAACTGTGAGAGTCTCTGATTCTATGACCTTGGACAAGTCCCTGATTATAGGGTGTGGAATTTTAAAGTTGGAAGGGAATGGGGCCTTTGATTTAGCCTTATACTTAGTAAATGAACACCCACTATATATAGGTCACTTGGCCTCTGCTGAAAATACCTTCCATTGAAGGAAGAGCACTACTTCGCAAAATAAGAATAGGAATAAGGAATAGGCAAGTGATTTCATTGGTATAAGGAACTCCCACATGGGAAAACTCCCTCTACTTACTACAGCTTGACACCTTCTTCAGATTTGCCTAGAGCACCTGGAGGGTAAATTACCCAGGATCACAGAGCCAGAATATAAGGCTTCATGAAGGAGATGGCACCTGAGCTTTTCCTTGAAGGAAGATAGTTCTGACAGGCAAAGATGAAGATAGAGTACATTCCAGGCATTTGAACTCATGTTTTCCTGCCTTCAGAGTCAACTCTATCCATTTCCACATGGAACATTGTGAGTTAAACTTATTCCATTCTGCCTTTCTCTTTTTCATTCTATTCAACTGAAAGACCCCAGACATGGATTAGATGAAGGGTGTGGCTTCTCTAAAAACTTCTTCCAGCTCCGTCTAACAGTGTAATTTTGTATTCTTTATTGGCTAGAATTTCAACCTCTAAATTGGGATTATTTGCAAACACGGAGTGATTTTAGTAACTTTTTCCCACGTGTTCATTTTCTTTATTTCTCCATTAACATTTAAAACGTCTGTCCTTTTCACCAGTTCTGTCTCCCTGTCTTTCTGTTTGTCTATCTTTGTCTCTGTTGGAATGTTTGCTTCCCCTTCCTATCCCCTCCCCACCATCTCTTTCTATCTCTCTGTCTCTGTCCTGTGACTTCTGACTCAGGCAGAGAATGAGAATAATGAATGTATTAAAACTTATTTTCCTTTTGATCATTATTGGTTGCTGTCCTTACAAAACATACATATCTGCATCCATACCTCATTTTTTTTTTGAAAGAATAACTCTCATTTGGAGGTATAAATTCTTGTATGGTTGTTTTAAAAAATAAACAGTGAACTACACTGTCTTTACATTGCTGTCATTTCTCAGCATTCCCCCACAGAACTTTTCTTTGTAGCAAAGACCAACAGACAGAGTGATTATGTGTGACAACATATGCCTCATTCTTTATCTGTAGTCCACACCTCTTTACTGAGTCATGGGATTGATTAGAATTCTGAGGTCTTTCAGCATTATTTTCTTATTAATATTTGTAGTCCTTGTGTATGTAGTTGTCTTGGCTGATTCTTTTTAATTTGCTTTGTATCACTATTTGCAAATCTTCTCTAAATCATTTATGCTAATCACTGCCTGCCCACTTCCCTATTCTCATGCATCTCAATCCAACCCCTGCCCCTCTATAATGCCTCCCTCTAAGGCTACGCAGCCCTCACACTGTAATCTCTTAATGTCTACTCTATAGGCAACACACTTATTTTCATCTTAAATCTTTTCCTTTTCTACTCCTTCTGTCTTCTGGTTCTCACTGAGACCTATCTCCCTCCCGATGGCACAGCCTTCCTTGCCACTCTTTCCAGCACTGATAGTACTTTCAATTCTTCCTCCCCAACTCACTGGCTAAGGTGAGGGTGTTGGACTATGACTTGCTCCCCAATGATATTTGCAGGCTTTCCCTCTACTACCATCACTCCTTTATCATCCCCTCCTTTAAGGTTCACTCAATCTATATTTAGTTTTTGTTACTGTTTAGTTGATCAGTCATGTCTAACTCTTCATGACCCCATTTGGATTTTTCTTGACAAAGATACTGGAGTGGTTTGTCATTTCCTTCTCCAACTCATTTTACAGATGAGGAAACTGAGGCAAACAGGGTTAAATGACTTGCCCAGAGCCACACAGCTAGTGTTGGAGACCAGATTTGAACTCAGGTCCTTCTGACTCCAAGGCCAGCACTTTATCCACTGTGTCACCTAAGCTATCATATTTATTACCCATTCAAAATTCTGGTAGCTGTTGTATAATGACCTTCAAGACATTCCTCTTCTTTCCACAGTTGTTCAGTACTTGATTTTTAATCTTTCTTCTCCAAAGCCTGCCCTCATACTAGAGGACTTCAACATACATTTGAATACTGCCTCAAACACCCTAACCTTTCAGTTCCTCAATTTACTCATTTCCCATGACCTCCATCCCACCTAGTAACATATCCTTGATCTTGCAATCACCAACAAATGCTCCACTTACATGTTCCTGAACTCCGAAATTCCTTTATCTAATTATAATTCATTTTCATTCCACCTCTCCTTGCTATCTCAAATTCTATTCTTCATCTTCATTGTGACCTCCAGTCTCTTGACCCCTCAGTTCTTTTTCAGGCCTCTTTACACTAGCTATATTCTCTTCTCCTGCCCATCTTGACACCTTGGAAAACCAGTTCAACACTAAACTGTTCTCTTTTCTCAAATCATTTTTGTCATTTTATCCTATCAAATATCTTTCCATGACAAACTCCAACTTTGGACCACTCCCAGCTTCTGCTGCCTTAGCTCTTACTCATACACAGTTGAATCAATCTGGAAAAAAAATGATAAAACCATGTTGACTGACAGAGTCCACTGCAGATTTATGTCACATTTCTCAACTGAGTTCTCATTACAGTGAGACAATCCTTTATCAATTAACTATCCTTCTTCCTATAGTCATTTTTCAAAATCTTTTAATACCTTCTCAAACCTCCCCTGGCTTCTCTTCCCCCTACCCACTCAACTGAGAATGTTGTCTCATATTTACCAGAAAAAAACCAAACTATTCCACAAGAACTCTCTGTTGTCTCCTCCTCTTCATCTCACATCTCTCAGATGTCTTTTGCCACTATCTCCTAACCAACCCCTGATTAAATGAAATGGTGGCCCTTCCTCTTGCCAAGGCTAACCCTTCTACATATGTACGCTTCTATCCTGTCTACTCCAGCAGATTGTCCCCTCTATCGTATTTGCTTTCTCATTTATCTCTCCCTGTCTACGGGGCTGCTTCTCTATGGCCTATAAATATTCCCATGTCTCCCCCATGTTTAAAAAAAAAAGACAAAAACAAAACCAAACTCTTACTTGATTGTCCATTTGTGTTATCCAGCTCCCACATATCTACTCCCTTTTGTAGCTAAATTACTTAAGAAAACCCAAAAGTCTATGTCTCTGATTCCTTTCCTCTTACTCTTCTTAACTCTCTACAATCTGGCTTCCAACGTTATTACTCAAGTAAAACTTCCCTCCCCAAAGTTTCTAGTGATCTATTCATCACCAGATCCAATGGCCCTTCTCAGTCTTCATTCTTCTTGACTTTTCTGCAGTTTTTGACACTGTTAATTACCCTCTTTTCCCTGATACTCTCTTCTCTCTAGGATTCTATGACACTACCCTATATTGGTTCTGTCTCCTTTGCTGGATCTTCATCCAGTTAATGGTGGTGAATGCCCTCCAGGGCTCTGTGCTAGGCCTTCTTCACTTCTCCCTCTATACTATTTTACTTGATAACTTTATCAGCTACCATTGAATCAAGTATCATCTCTATGCCAATGATTCTCGGATCTATTGTCCAAGTCTAACCCCTCTCCTAACTTACACACTAGCATCTCCAACTACCTATCTGACATCTCAGATCGGATAACCTGTAGACATCTTAAACTCAACATGTCTAAGACAGAACTTATTATCTTAACCCCTAAACCCTCCTCTCTTCTAATCTTCTCTATTACTATTGAGGTCACCACAATCTTCCCAGGCACCTACACTCACAACTTAGGTATTATCCTCAATGACTCACTCTCACCTCTCACATCTCATATGTTGCCATCTTGTTAATTTTACATTCATAATACTCTTCTTCTATCTTCTGACACTGTTACTACCTTCTGCAGGCCCTCAGCACCTCACCCCTGGAGTATTGTGATAGCCTATTGGTTGATCTCCCAGACAGAAATCTTTCCCCATTATAAACCATCTTCCACTTAGCTATCAAATTAATCTTCTTAAAGTACAGTGCTGATCATACCACCACTACCCCTACTCCAGTGGCTCTTTATCACCCCCAGGATTAAATATAAAACCTTCTATTTGTCACTCAAAGCCCTTCCTAACCCTACCCCTTTCTACCTTTACAGGATTCTTATACCTTGTTTACCTCCACATGCTATGTTATCCAGGGACACTGACCTCCTTGTTATTCCTTGCACAACATATTCCATCTCCCAACTCATAGTGTTTTCACTGGCCTGGAATTCTCTTCCTCCTCATCTCTGCTTCCAGGCTTCCCTGGATTCCTTCATTTGAAAGAAGTCCTATCTCCTATAGAAGCTTTTCCTGATCCCCCTTAAATACAGTTTCTTCCCTCTTTTCATTGTTGCCAATTTATACAATCTATATCTTGCTTGTATGGAGTTATTTATGTTATCTCTCACACTACTCTGTAAGTTTCTTGAGAACAGGGGACTGTTTTTTCTCTTTCTTTGTATCTCAAGCACTTAGGAGAGTGGGTGGCATATAATAGATCCTTAATAAATACTATTTGATTTAAATTTATCATGGTGTTGTAATATACCATCACCTTCACATGGTCATGCCACACAGTAGAGTATATTAACTTCAGGGCTTTAGTAAATCCATGATCTTCTCAATGAGGATATTTCCTCTACCAATATAATCCATACCCATTCAATTTCTGCCTCATCTTTTTTGCAGATCTTCCCCATAGGATACAGCCAATGTGATGGGTGATCTTCTAGTCACATTAATTAAGAGAATTCTTCTAGATCAGGGGTTCTTAACCTTGATTTCAGTTGGTTCATAAACTTACCATTGGAAACAAGATTACATTTTTATTTTTACTAACTGCTAACTGAAATTTAGCATTCTTTTCAATTATTTAAAAACATTATTTTGAGAAGAGGTCCATAGGCTTCACCAGGGTGCCAAAGGGGTCCATGATATGAAAAAAAAAAAGGCTAAGAATCTCAATCCTACATGATCTCAAAAATCTCTTCTAGTTCTAAAATTCGTTAATCTTATTATCCTACAAAAATGTGAACCATTATTCTATCTTTTACTGTATGCTGACTGAATAAATTAACAAATGAAAAAACATTCTTGGAGCATGTGTCAGGCACTGTGCTAAGCCCTGGGGATACAAATATGGGCAAGCAAGCAAGACCATCCCTTCCCTTAAGGAACTTACATTCTAACACGGATGTTAGAATTGTAAAGTGGAGGAGGGTGGAAAGTTGCTATGTGCCAGATAGACTGATTTGGAAATGGTCAGGAACTGCATGGGGACCTGACTTAAGGTCCCCATGCAAAGATAAGGCTTCACCTATCCAATCCTAGGGTCAGAGGCCAACTTCCAATAGGAAGAAGATGGCCATAGGGAAACCATGGTTTGGAAATTGCTAACCCAAAAAGCTAGAGTTACATAACTTGGTTAAAATTTCACTGTGAGTCCCTCCAAAATATTTTTTGTTTGTTTGTTTTAGGCAATTGGGGTTAAGTGACTTGCCCAGGGTCACACAGCTAGTAAGTGTGTCAAGTGTTTGGTCTGAGGTCGAATTTGAATTCAGGTCCTCCTGACTTCAGGGCCGGTGCTCTATCTGCTGCGCCACCTAGCTGCCCCTCAAAATATTTTTTTTAAAGAACTTACTTTTGTAACAGAACTGGTGAGTCTTAGAAACAGCTCACAAACCCTCTGGCAGCAACAAGAATGGGAGCTTTCAGCATTCATTTCCACTTCCTGAGCTTGTGAATTGGCCTCCTCCTGAATTAGACCTGGTTTAAATCCTGGCCAATTCATTCATTCCCCCTTGGCTTCCTCAGCAATGCAGAGCTAAGATCTAAAACCCACAAATGCTTTGTTTGTTTACATGGTGTTGATATGTCTCCCAGGATGAATTAAAATATTAATATGTTTTCTTCTCACCACCACCCCCTTTCCCTTTTGTGTTTAGTATCCTTTTTGCAGATGTTAAAGGATTTACCAACCTTTCCACGACCTTGTCAGCACAGGAGCTGGTCAGGATGTTGAATGAACTCTTTGCCAGATTTGATCGACTGGCCCATGTGAGTTGAATTTAATTCCCTCTCCATCTTTAGAAGGAGTATGAGGTTGCATGCTTAATTAGGAAGGAGAAGGATTTTGGCTGCCATCACTGATGGTGTTATCTGTCTGCCTTCCATCCTCTGAGCATTGACAGGAGACTCTCCAATCTTTCTGCTGGATTGATGTTAGTTAGTTAATGACCCTTGTTAGGTTTGCTGTCTACTTTTTGCCCTTTTATAGGCAGCTGGTTCAATGACAGTCAGCTCCAGGCAGGAGGCCATCCAGGAGTCATTTCAGTCAGTTCACCTCCCCCACCATTATTTCACTATGCATGTGGCTTACTGCCATCTATACCAAAGGTCAGGAAAGAGGCTTTATTCAGTGATTACTGGGTGCAGTCTACAAGCCAAATTCTGCCATCTGGCATGAAACTGCATTTTCTCAAGGACATATTTAATCCACTGGATTTTTCTATAATCATGACTGAATCATCCACTCTTTTGAGCCCCATCAATTTTTAAATATCTATTTTGGAGGCCAGAACACCCTAGCTTCATTTTACAGCTTGTTAGGTTCAAAATAGTCTCAAAGGGTGGTTGATAGAAGGAATCATGACTTTCCCAGTCACACAAGTAACAAGGTGAGTCATAATTTGAACACAGGTCTTCTGACCCTAGAACCACTGTTGATTCCATTCTGGCATGGATGAGTTCATTCTCTTTAGCACTGAAAACCTAGATTCCATGTTGTAAGATCACAGAAAATACACTGGAACCTTATAACAACACCTTGTGTGTTAGAGTAGAGTGAAATTTAAGGGAAATCTATTCATGTCTACATCCAAGGGAATATATCTATTACAACTTCAATAATATCTCTTTATGAAACAGTTTTGCCTCTAATGTGGTCTGTTCTATAGGACAGACCCAATGAACCTTCTAATGCTTCATTGTACATTTTCTTTCACAAAGTGATTTCTGCTGGTATGGTACAGTGCTTAGGCAAAACCAATCAAACACATAAAATTTCTCAATATTTGCCTTATTTAAGAACTAATTCACTTTGACGTCACATTGGAATTCTGACCTAAAAAATCAGAAGGAGCTTCCATTTTGTGATTCAAGCTGCAGGATAAAGGGTAGTATAGACCATGCCACTTCTTCCTGTTGCTTCCTGGATAAAATGCAAGCTCCTTTTTTGGGCATTTAAAGAATTTCACATTCTGGTTCCAATCTAACTTTGCTGATTGGTTTTATATTGCTTCCCTTCACAATCTCTATATTCTAGCCAAACCAGTCTACTTACTGTTCTTCCCTGCACACAGAATTCCCTCTCCCACCTCCACACTTTTGCACAAGATGTCCTTTTATATTTTAGATATTCTGCATCCTTATCTCTACCTCTTGGAATTCCTAGCTCTTTTCAATACTCAGCTCATTTCACCTTCTCATAAGACCTTTCTTGATCTCCTCAATTGTTGATATTTTCCCATTACCAAAATTTCCTTGTACTTTTACATGTTATTTTGCCCAATAGAATGTAACTTATTTGAGAGCAGGACCTGGGATTTTTTATTTGTCTTTATCTGTGCATCTACATTGCCTGGCACAGTTCCTGGCACATAGTATGCACATAAGAAATGTTTCTTGATTTGAACTAAATTAAATTGAAAATGGATGAGTAGAGGGAACATGGCAGGTTCCACTATTTCTCTACTCTTAAAAGTTTCATTGATCCCCTGCAAGGGGCATCTGGTTCATCCCTAGGCCAAGCCTTAAGGGCTTGAACCTAACCTTTTCCAAAGACTAGGTACTTAATAAAAAGTTTGTTTGTTTTTATTCTATAGAGACTTCTCAGGTTCTTCAGTTGCTCAGATTCCAGAAGCACAGAACAAATAGTATTATGCTCTGCACTCAGTAAATTCTTGTTGGAAAAAAAAAAGGGCCTAGTAGATTATTTAATTCTTTGATGATTAAATAAATCTGTGAATTAATTGATGCGGGATTCCCTCCAGTTTTGCAATTTGATATGCCATTTCATCCTGTGCAATATTTGCTGATTAATCACCTATTCAGAGTCTCTCTAGATCTCTTGACATTTTATGGATCCCAAGGAAGTGCATGATGCACTGCCCACCTGTTATCCTCTTCTCTTGATATGTGATCAGCCCACTTCCTTTTCTGATCAGATGTCTTTCTGATTGTACCATTTATGACACTTCTCTTATGTAGTTTTTCATTGGTAATATGTTGTGGTCTGACTAATGGCCATGGAGCCACCCTCCATTGCCCTTTGGGTAACCCACAATATTGATTTTTGAGGGCATGATGGCATCCCACAACTCACATACAAATATCACAAAATTTTTGTTTAAATGGTCCTTTGCCTGTGGGTCAGTAAAGTCAGTGTACAATTTTCTCTCAGTCTATCTTATTATCAACTATGTGCTTAGTTCAATATCCTTTTATAGTGTCTGTTCAAAATATATGTGCTGATATACTAACTCTACAGACTGTCCAACCAAATATACAGCATTCAGGGGTGGGGAACCTGCAGCCTTGAGGCCACATGTGGCCTTGTAGGCTGCAAGTTCCCCACCCCTGTATAGGAATGATTTATCTACTTAGGTCTTCTTATGTGAATAGTTAAGCCAAACTATTTTGAGTGATTGTGGAACTCACCTGGAAGACTTTTTAATGTCCTGGGACTTGCTTCAATTAACACAAACTAATCCACATGCAGGAATATCTTTTAAAAAATACCTTGCTATCTCCAAGTACATATGTATGCATATTTACATATACATATACATATACATAATGCATGTGTATATGTATGTATGTATGTACGTATGTATCAGTCCAGTTCTAAGTGACTTGGAACATTTTATAAGTTTTGTCCATCCTAGATACCATTTGAATAAGAGGCTATAATAATCCCTGGATAGACTGTTCTTTTAAGCTTTTCATTGATATCTTTTGGGTTATAATTTGGCACAAATTATAATCCAGATGAGTCACTACTGAGTCAGTCATGAATTGGGGTCATATATATGGTAAAACTATAAGAACAATGCTCCTATATGAGAGACCTTAAATGGGGATAAAAAAGGTCTGTATTAATAAAATAGAGACAAAGACTGCATCTGGTATTTCATTGCTATAGGGAACGCTCAGATGAGCAAAGTCCCTCTACCAATACAGGTCAGCACCTTCTCTGTAGGTTATAGTCTTAGAGATTTGCCTAGAGCACTGAGGGGCAAAGTGACTTGCCCAGGGTAACTTGGCCAAGACATGTCAGAAGCGAGACTTGAACCCTAAGCATCTTGCCTCCAAGGACAAGTCTGGGCCATATAGACTCTTTATTAATGGAATCATATGTTTACAAATATTGACATATGCTTATGTTTCTACATTGTAACACTTTTACTTGCTTGCTATATTTCTGAATTTATAAGTAGCTTCACTGTACAAAACTTTACGCTGTAGAGTAAAACCGTATGTGTAGATATAATAACGAGGACCTGAAGAACCACGTAGATATGGGCTCCCATGTGGATACTCCATGTAATACCAGAACACTCCCTTCTGCTCAGTACGATGTCCAAGCCCACCAAAATGTTGTGGTAAAAAGAGGAAAGGCTACCTTAGAAGTGGAGCCCTTTTAAAGGGGCAGAGAATGAACAAATTTATATGCTTTTCTGCCCATAGAAGCTTTGTAAAGTATGTTGTTATGGGTATGCATAAGCTATGTGCCTCCTGGGGAATGGACTTGGTAAGCCAGTCAGTCATGGCTCATTTTGGATAGGATCAGTTGTGTGTAGGTGTGTATGTGTGTGTGTATGTGTGTGTACATACATACACGCATAATGTATATATTTATTATTGTTGTTGAGCCATTTCAGTCATGTCTGACTCTCCACGACCCCATTTGGGGTTTTCTTGGCAAAGATATTGGAATGGTTTGCTCTTTCCTTCTCCAGCTTATTTTACAGATGAGGAACTGAGGCAAATAGGTTTAAGTGACTTGCCCAGAGTCACAAAGTTAGTTAAGTGTCTGAGGCCAGATTTGAACTCAGGGCCTCCTAACTCCAGAGCCAGCACTCCATCCACTACGTCACCTAATTGCCCTTGTGTATATAATCACATGTGTATACACATATAATACACATACGTATTATTATTCCTACCTATACACATATGTGTATATTCATATGTGTGTGGTGTGTGTATATATATATATATATATATATATATAAAATTTATTAGAGCACTGATGACTAAAAGTACAAATGTGTAATTGGATCTGTTGTTATTTCTGTGTCAAGGAAATGAACTACAGTACAAACCCTGGGGGACAAAAGGCTGAATTACCTTGCACAGCTCAGCAAAAGCAAAGAATATTGTCTCTTTCCTCTGGTGCAGGGCAGAGGCCTCTCACTGTCCCACACTATCCCTTTTCACTTTAAACTCTTTGCTGCAGGTAATTCGCAGCAGTGATCTGTACACTAGGCAAGTACACATCTCACTCTTTTAAGCCTTGCTTTACAGTGATAATCAGAGGATTAGGGAACAAAGCTATTTTTGTTGTCCTTCTTCCAAGGAATCTTATGTGATTTTTATGTAGTTCCTAAGGTGTCACTAGGACTATATTTACATATGCACTGGAAGCATTTTGTTGGTGAAGAGCCTTTAATCTCTTCTTTGATTCTGTTCTCTGTTGGTGAAGGTGACAAAACGTTGATCTACTGAATCAAAATTTTTTTAGTCGACAAACAAGAACTACAATGGGATCTTATATTTGCTGTACTTTTCAATCAACTGATATAATCAAAGAGATCTGCTACCATAGAGCATCACTTGCAAAAGGATGCTCTAGATACATCTGCAGATTATCTCATAAGGAATTCATAGAAATGGAAAAGTAGACATATGATCTGGTAGTTCTTGATCTTTCCTTATGGAAAATTTGATATTAATAAGGTCCTTTATTCTTACAAGCATTTGACTTTATTTTTTTAATATTGTAAGGCTCCACTCCCAATCCCCTCAAAATTACATAACCTCTAAGATGGACCATTTTTGTAGATGCTTGGTCTAGTCCAGCTACACTTCTCATCTTTTTTTTTCCTTTAATGCTATTTCTGCCCTCTCATGCAGCACATCAGGAATCATGATATTATATTCAAATTGTGCTAGTTCCACTTCTGTGTTGATGGAGAAAGCAGTATGTTATAGAAATGTCCATAGATCTTCTCCATTTTGTGGGCATTTGCTGTCCTTCCAGCTTTATCTTTAAATGTCTTCTAGATGACTTGGATCGTCTTTCATAAAGTGTTCTGTAACTTGGTTTTTATAACACTCTTCTTGATGTTTTGATGATAGGCAATATTATTTATTATCTTCCATCATCTTTCTCCATAAGATTTTACTAATTTGTATTCTAAAGCATTTAGCACAATACCTGGCACATAGTAAATACTACATAAATATTAGCTGTTACTTATTGTTATTCAATTATGGTCATGTTTGATAGCCCTTTCTTTCCATTTGAAAAGCTAGTCAAGTATTTGCTGGCTAAAGTAGTTTCTGATCCCTCTTTGGTCTCTTTATTGTGGCAACTCATTTATATTATTTAAACTTCTTTAGGAAATTGTTGTTAGACCATGTTGAAGTCTATCTGTTACCCCATTTAAATAGACTTAAATAGGTAAGAGTTGGATTCCATGACCTTTTTTACTCTGGGTGTTTCTTCTACTCTGGAAGAGATTTTGATCTTTGTACTAACAAACTGAGGGTCTGGCTATACCTAGAGAGCAATGTGGGAGATGATTACCTCATTACTGATCAGTCACGTCCTCTTTGTTAGAATATAACCAATTTTGTGTTTTATGTTGTTGATTGCCCACCATGTCCAGTGTCTCTTGACTCTCTTCTTAAACAATACGTTCATTATATATTTGTATCATCTACAAGTCATTGCTGCCTCTCATTTCTCTCTTCTGAAACGTTTTCTGATATATATATATATATATATTTGTGACATCACTAAATACTCACCTTTTCATTGAAGTCACCCAGTATTGAAGACTATGTTGATTTAATATGGAGGCTTTTATCAGGTTATTTCTGGTAATGACTCTTTCTGTATATACCTAGACTGGTTTTCAGAAGCAGAACAAATCTCTTGTTAACAATATTAGCTAAATCAGTACTGAGTACACACTTAGAACCCCCATAAAAAGAGTGACCTTAAAATTGAGCTCATTTTATATGAGAATCACTGGAAGAAACTAGAGATGCTTAGCCTGGGGAAAAAAAGTATTTAGGTATGGAGAGAAGGGACAGTAGCTGTTTTCAATATTTGAAAGACTATTAAATGGGGAGAGGGTTAGATTTGTTCTATTTGGCTCCAGAGAATTGAAATGGGAGCAACAGGCATAAGCTCCAAAGAGACTAAATTAATCTTGGCATGAAGATAAGCTTCCTAACAGTTAGAGCCATCCCAAAGTAGAAGGGGCTGCCTCAGGAAGTAATGGATTTTTCTGTACTGTAGGTCTTTAAGTAAAGACTGGATGACCTCTCATCCATGTTGCAGAAGGGATTCCTGTTCAGATATTGTTAGGATTAGACTATTTCAGAGGTCCCTTCCAAGAGGAGAATTCTATAATTTTGTGGCTGATCAGACCCAAAATATTGAATGATGATTAAATATCAAGAATTATGCTAGAGTGATAGAGGTATTTGCAAAGCATAGATGACATGCTTATTAAATATGTTAATGGCCTAAAGCTAGATTGCATGCATAATACTTTGGGTGATAGAATTGAGATTCAGTAATGCAAATCTCAGATAGAACAATGTGTGGAAACTAAGATGAAATTTAACAGGAATAAATAAATCATCTGAACTGTTACATTTATGTTACATTAAATTATATTAAAGAAAATCAGTTGCAGAAATATAGCATGAGGGAAAAAATTACTAAAAAAACAGTTCATGCCAAAAATAACCCTAGGGTTCTAGCAGACTTGAAGGTTCCATGTGAGTCAACAGTGTGAAATGACAACTGAAAATGTTAAGGCAATCTTAGGCTTCATCAAAAGAAGATGGATTTCCAGAGTTAGAGAAGGAATAATCCCATTCTACTCTTCCTTGGTCAGACCACACCTGAATTGTATGTCCAATTCTGGGTATCATATTTTCAAAGAGTAATTGACATTCAGGAATACTTCCAGAGAAAAACAATAAGGATTTGAAACAATGCCATGTGAGGCCCAGCTGAAGGAAATGGGGTTATTTGTTCTGCAGAAGAGAAGGCTTATGGCACCTTTGACAGTAGTCTTAAAAGCATTTGAAAAAACTATCGTGTGGAAGAGAGATAAGTCTTGCTCTGCTTGGACCCCATGGAACAAAACTACAAGCATTGGTGGAAAATGCTACATATTTAGGCTTGGTGTAAAGGGAAAAAATCCTATTCAAAACTGGAATGGGCTTTCTCAATGATTTTTAAAAAAATGTTACAAGTCATTGAAGCATTCAAAGAAGTATTCCTTTGTATGCACACTGGCTTTGTAAAAAGTGGTGCTCCAAACTGAATAGTACTTCAAATGTGGCCAGAAAAAAAATATAGCGTACAGCATGATGAGTACTCTGTGACCTGCACGCTATATTTTTATTTATGAGGCTGTAGATGGCCTAATCCTAATGGCAGCTCTTACACACCCATACACACGTACAAACACATATACACACATGAACACACACATACTGGCTAATGTTGAACTTTCCCATGAATGTATCAGATACTGCTTACACCAATCCCTTAATGAAAATGAATTCAAAGTGGCCAAGGATTCTGATGTTCCCACCAGATATAAAGTGTAAATCCATTTGATCTCCATCACTTAGCATGTCATCCTGTTAAGTAAGGTGTATCACTACTTTTCTGTGAAATAATGGGAAAAAATGGGAAAATAATGGGAAAAAAAACCACAAGACTGACTTAAAGTTAAGAACCCTGGATTTAAATCATTGGTCTGACTTGCGCCAGTGGACTAAACATCTCTGAATTTCTACTGTCTCAACTGAAAAGAGGTTCTATGAATAGTTAAGGTCATCTCTACTTTCTCAATGTAGTCAAGAACCCACAACCAGGATTCAATCAGAGTAGGAGCTTATGGGAAGAAGCTTCCCTATCGCTTTTCAATACTTGACATTCTACTTTATAATATGTATAACCATTGTATGACAGAATTGGAATCTCAAAAGATCTCAACAGATTGGAATCCTAGGCTGAAGCTTATATAATGAAATTGGAAGAAGTACTAAGCCTTGCACTTGGGATCAGAAGACCACCCACAATGTATATGTATATGTGTGTGTGTGTGTGTGTATACATACATATATATATGTATGTATGTATGTATGTATGTATAGGACGGGAATGTTGTGGTTAGAAAACTGGGAGTATGAAATGACCCAGGGGTTCTTAGTGGGACTAATTTGTACTATATTACTAGTTAAAGAATGCCGAAATGCAACTAAGGTGGAAAAGGATGGTGAATGCAGAGAAATATGGAAAGTTCTCTATGAAATCATGTAAAGAGTAAAAGAGCAGAAACAGAAGCATGGAGTACAAAATAACTAGGAACTGGAGTTTGAAATCAAGTCCATTGACTCCAAAGGTGGGAAGGTTGTTTTGGTTTTTTGTTTTTGTTTTTTTTTTACTTCTTTTTCTATACCACCTTCTTTGCTTAGAAAATCTCCTAAGAAAAGTGTCTGCCTTGATACTATTTCATCTTGCACCTGGAAGGGAACAGCTCTCCTTTTAATGTACTGGCACTTATATTTTCATCTAGGTGCAGCTCATAGCCAGAAATCAGGCATGGAGGGAAACATCCTCTGAAAGTCTCATTTCAAGATTGGCTCTTACCGCAGACAAGAGTCTGCCTCTAGACTAAAATGTATTCCACTCAAAGGCCTCCACAATATGCCTCTCCCATCTACCTTTCCAATTTTATTTCATATTGCTTCCCTTTGCTTTCTATTTTGGTCAAACTGCCATGCTAGATGTTACCTGTATGTGACATCCAATCTCTATACCTTTATACAGGTGATCCCACATCTGAAATTCAATCCCCCCTCATCTTCCCATGGATAATTCCTACCTACCTTCCTAACATTACTCAAGTCCGTCCTCTTACATAAGGCCTTTCCCATTGCTCATCCCTTCACAACAAGATATTAGTGTAATTTCCCTCTTATAATTTCTTTATATTATATAGAATCAGAGATCTAAACCTGAAAGGGACCCCATAGACCATCTACTCCAACCTTCTCATTTTATATAGCAGAAAACTGAGCCCTGGGGAGCTTAAGTAACTTTTCCAAGGTTACATATTTAGTACTGATCAGAAGCTTAAAATCAGGTCCTTTGATTCTAAATACAGTGCTGTATTCACCTTGCCATACTGCTTTATGTATACTGATTATTTATCTAGATATGTAATGAATCTTCTTTCTTCACCTCTAGAATGCAAGGTCCTTTAAGGCATAGTGTCTTTGTATTGTAGGGCCTACCACAATTGTTTTAATATATTAGAACCTTAATGGTGCTGAACTGAATTGAATATAGACTTATTTTCCATAAACATAATAACAAAGTTACATACTTTAGGCTACTCGGGGTTTTACATGGATTATCTCACTGCAACCTCACAATGCTCCTGTGAATTAGGCATGGCAAGTATTACGATCCCTATTTTGCTCCAGCTTAAAAGTAAGGTACCTTGTTACTCAAGTTTACACAGCATGTAGCTAGTGAAAACAAAAGACTCAGAATTCATTCATTGTATGGAATGTAAGTGGATGACAGGTCAGAATCAATTAATATGCCCCATCCAAGTCTTTCAGTTCTTTGGCTGAAATTCACTAAATGAGGAGTTCCTAACCAGGGTTCTATGAACTTGGATGGGAAAAAATGCTTTATTTTCACTAACCTCTAAGTGAAATTTGGTATTTTCTTCCATTAGGAATGCAGGTGACAAGCCACAGTAATTTTAGCAGTATTTGTGACTTTGTCTCCAATAGAAATAATGGATATTTTCATATATTACAAATGAAGATAGCTTCCAAAATATTTTATGCTCATCACGACTTCAAAATTACTCCAGTTATTAGATCCACCACTGGATCACACCTAACCTCAGTTATCCTGTCTACAGACTATATTTCAACATAATTGGTTTCCTTTGTAATCCTAAGTATTTTATTTTATATATCTAAAAATGTCATTCTGAGGAGTCCCTAGGTTTCTTCAGAATGACAAAGGCATCCATGATAAAAAAGGTTAAGAATTCCTATATATTATATGTATATATATGTGTGTATACATACACACATATACACACATATACATACATATACCTATATACAAACATCAGTTTTGTTTATTCTTGTTTTTTACTATCATGGCTAGTTGGATCAAGGCAACTAAGTTTGTGACAAGTTTAATAGAATTTCCTTCAAGAATTAATTAATCCTTTTGATTTTAAACGCAGCACAATGAACATTGGCTTCATGTGTAACTTATATTTTTACCAAAGAATTTTATGACTTTAACAAGTATGCCATTCTCTTGAATAATAATAACACTGATTGGGAAGTGGGAGATACATATATTGCAACTTTTACAAACAAACCAAGGTACCATGTTTGACCATGTTATACTGATAACTGCAGAGGGTATGAACTTTTGTGACTTTTATTTCTTCAGAAATTATCAACTTGAGAATTTTTTTGCTTCTTTCCCAGGACACTGAGCTTAACACTGGTGATAGATAGATAAATAGATAGATAGATAGGTAGACAGACAAGAAGATAGATAATAGAAAGATGATAGATAAATAGACACAGAAATAGATACAGAAATATACACACATATGAAAGGAATAGTGAAACAGGATGAAGTTCCAGAAATTGTTCGTATGTGCCTCAACTGTTATAATTAAAAAAAGCATTTGGTAAAATAAATTGAAGTTGATATCATAACTAGAACCATAAAAGTTTGCATTATATTATGTTTCATAGTTACAAAGTGCTTTAAAAATCCATTGTTTCATCTGGTACCACATGAATTAGGTAACATCAGAATTGTCATCTTTGTAGAGGAGAAGAAGCTAAGGCCCAGAGCAGTTAAGTGACTTATTTGCTTGAGGTGACCTAGAACACTCATAGCCACATTTTCTAAGTCCAGCACCAGCCTCTTGAATTATACCACAGCCTCTTGAATGTAGAGAAAATATACAGAAGCATAGAAAGCATGTCATTACACCTTATGAACCTTCTGACTGGCAAAGATTTCACAAAGTCCGTTGTTTTTAAGAATAAGCAGTGTTTATAGCAACTCTCTTTGTGGTGGCAAAGAACTAAAAATTGAAGCGATGCCTGTCAATTGGGGAATGGCTGAACAAGTTGTGGTATATGATTGTGACAGAATACAACTGTGCTATAAGAAATGATGTGCATGACGATCTTGGAAAAACATGGATAGACTAGCACAAAATAATGAAGAGAGAAATGAGCAGAAACAAGAGAACATTGTATGCAATAACAACAATATTGTTTTAAGAACAACTTTGAGAGAATGTCATTTTGACTATTTTGAATACCCAAATTAATTGCAAAGGACCTATGAAGAAAGATGCTATCTGCATCCAGAGAAAGAACTGACAAATAGAAGTATTTATAGAATGATTTTACATATATAATATATATTACATATATTATATATTTATATATATGTTACATATATTCTATTTTTATATACATATTTGTGTCTAACGGTAGCCATCTCTAGGGCGGGGGGGGTAAGAAAAGGGAGGAAAAAAGAGAAAGTTACATGATAACTACATTATATATTTAAAAGGAATAGCAAGTTGTACATAACTGATTTGCAGTTTCATGTACAATCATCTTTTTCTATTCACTATGCTGCAGAAATGCTTTATTCCTTAAGTTTAGAATAAAATAAATTAAATTTAAAAAATAAAATAAAATTACACTAACAAAAAAATAGAGTATCTGCCACAGCTTTTCTATGATGATATTTTCAAGAACAACTTGGGACTTACTGGTGTGTTCCAAGCTTCAGTTTACTTTATTTTGTTTTTAAAGTTTACTCACCCAGAACTTTTTTCTGAGCATAAATATGAGCTCTTCAGAGAGTTTCTATGAACTTGAATGTTAAAAATTATAGTAATAATGGCTAACATTTATATAGTGCTTACTATGTGGCAAGTACATGCTAAATGTTTTCCAATTACTATCTCATTTGATGCTTACAACAACCCTGGGAGACAGGTGATATTATTGTTCCCTTTTTACAGATGAGAAAATGGAGGCAAACAGATTAAATGACTTGCCCAGGGTCACAGAGCTAGGAAGTGTCTGAGGCTGATTTGAATTCAGGTCTTCCTCATTTCCGGCCAGGTCACCCAGTGGGAGTCGAGATCATTGGAAAGCATCAGAGTCTGACTTACAGAAGAACATCCACCCACACCTTTTTACACCTCATACTAAAAGCCTTGTGTCATTGACTCATTGCCCCTTTGGAGCATAATAGCATTTATATATACAAATTATATATATATATATATATATATATAATATAAATATGTACTAATATATGTACAGAACCGTAGCTTGACATTTTGTCAAAAAGAGCACTTTCTACAAAGTAGTTGTTAGAGGGAAAGAGGGAAAAAGACCTCAGGGAGGAAGCCCAAACATTCACAAAGGCAAAAACCCAGGACACCGTGAGGCAGCTATCAGGGGAGAGAGTAGGGGTATAAGTTCATAGATTTAGAACTAGGACCTGTGTGGCCACTTAATACTAACCCCCAACCACTTATTTTATAGATGAGGAGTTGAGATCCTTGGACTGATATCTAAGGTCACACAGATAGGAAGAAGTCGAATTTAAACCTGGTCCTTTAACTTCAGACCCAGTACTCTTTCCACTAGACCCCATTTTGGGGATGACTTGAGGAATTGGATTATGGACATCTTAGGGTGAGGGAAGGAAGAATCTTGCTCATCATCTAGTAATTGATTCTACCCAATAAAATAGTACAAAAATTGTCAGTGCTCTAAATTACAGTCCTAGAACAAAGCCCAATTGCTCGACTCTAGATAAAGCTCATGTGTGCATGGATGTGTCACTAAGTCAAAAGGAGAATGACCAAATCTCAATGCTGCTAGATCATCTGTGGTACAATGGCAAGAGCATTAGACCTGGCCCCAAAGGACTTGGGGGAGACCCTGACTGGCACTTACTTAGGTGACTGCCCTTGAATAATTCACTTCCTTTCTCTGGGCCTTGGCTTCCTTATCTGTAAAAGGGAATAATCATATCTATAATACCTACCTCACAAGAGTGCTTTCAAGACAAGGGGTTTAGTAACCTAGATAACCACTAAAATCCTTTTCAACTCAAAAATTATGATTCTTTGAGCTATAAAGGATCATATCATGACCATCCTAGCAGCTATTTCCCTCGTGGTGAGAGTTATTGAGGGAGAATCTGCTATTCTGCCTAATAGTAGATTGTTGGTAGCAACAGTAACACACACACACACACACACACACACACAAATACTGTTTGGTGCACTGATATAAAGCCTTCAACCTTGACCAAGCTGCATTCTGCTGAAGACAGGTGAGCCCTCAGGTCCCCACTAGTACACAGGGTCCACTCCCAACCACTCATAATCCCATTATTAGGCTGTGTCCATCGCCCTCCTCAAATCCCATTTTGATTTTCATATCCTCTCAACTCACAGGAAACCCCTTATCTGAACCTAGTCATTAAGAAAAAAATCAATATCCAGAAGAGTGTCTTTTATTGCATTAAGTGAGGTATACCTCTAGTGATGATATAGGGCTACAAAATGTCCATACCTCTTGACCCAGAGATCCCACTGCTAGACATAAAGCCCAAAGAGGTTAGAGGAAAAAAAGAGCTCATCTACATAAGCAAATTCATAGCAACCCTTTTTTGTGGTAGTAGAGAACTGAAAATTTTGTAGATGCCCATCATTTTGGGAATGACTAAATGAATTTTGGTACATGAATGTGGATTATTTTAATGTTGTAAGTAACAATGGAGGTGATTAGTTCAGTGAGATATAGAAAAAAATTTTATGAACTTATTGTGTATAATCAGAACCAGGAAAATAATATACTTGAAGACTACAACTATGTAAATAAAAAAATCAGACTAATGCAGTGCAACTATACTGACCAAGCTTAGTCCCCTAGAAATGGGAAAACATAGCTTCTTCCCTTCATTGTGGAGGTAGAGTACTATGGACGTGGAACATTGCATAATACTGCATTTGCTATCAGACTTTATGTGTTGGTTAGTTTTACTGATTTGATTTTATTTTCATTATTATTCTTTCTTACAAAAAAAGGTTGTCTGGGTATGGTGCAGTAGATAAAAAAATAAGCATTTTTTAAATAAAAAATTGAGGGAATTGTTTATATAACCTGTGTGTTACATTATTGAACTTAGTAAGTGATAATTGATTTTTCCAAATGTTTTCTAATTAGGGAATCCCTTTCTTTACGAACTGAGTATGGACTAGTGCAGTGGTTCTCAAAGTACAGTCTATGAACCCCTAGGGGTCCCAAGACTTTCAAGGAATCCTCCAGTTTGAAACTATTTTTATAATAACAGTAAGATATCATTTGTGTATTAAAATACTCTTCCCTTTTCCAACTACATATTTGTGTGAGGCCAGATTTTCTTACATACTTCAATCAAAATAACATGTCACAACAGATTGCATACAAAAGTAGATATGAGAATCAGATTGTCTTCTAATAAGCCAGGCATTAAAGAGATTTGCAAAAATAGGTAAAACAGTGCCATTCTTCTCACTATATTTTTTGCTTTGGAAAATATATTTTTTCATAAAGATAAGTAAAACACATAGTTCATTTATTATTATTCTGAAATGAATCAATATTTTAAAATTTATCCATTTTCATTTCTAATATTGCTGTCTAATCAAGTCAGACTATTTGTGATTGACCCCATGGACCATGGTGTCCATGTAGTTTTCTTGATAAAGATACTAGAGTGGTTTGCCAGTAAGTATCTGAGGTCATATTTGAACTCAAGTCTTTCTAATACTAGACCTATTACTTTATTCACTGAGCCACCTAGCTGCCTCATCTAATATAATTTCTATCAATAGATATAACCCATATAAAAATATGGGATCCTCCACAACTTTTAAGGATGTAAAGGGGCCCTGAGACCAAAAAGTTTGGGAACCATTGGAAAAATGAATGCGATACTGGAATGCAACCCTGTGTCAGCCTTTTAGTATCTGTGTGACCTTGGGCACAGTCATTTAACTTCTCTGATGTCTCAGTTATCTGAACTCCAATAGGTCTGAAAACTCCCTACATCAACTAATTAATTTATAGAATGTTAGTATAATGACCAATCTGTATTGGTCATTCACTTGTTTGATTCTTCCAGGACTGACGAGAAAACTATAGCAAAGGCAAACTAAGTCATTGGTTCTGGTTTCATCAACAAGTTAGCAAGAGTAAGCCCAATGCCATCCTATAATTAGAGACAACAATCTTCTTTCTCAACTACCTTATCATCATTCATTCCCTAAGGATATTCTAAGACTTTAACCCCTTTGCTAATCAATTTGTCTTCTTTTTCATGATGTCAAATCCAGGAGCATCATTGTCTTCGGATTAAGATCTTGGGGGACTGCTACTATTGTGTGTCTGGACTTCCTGAACCTCGTCAGGATCATGCCCACTGCTGTGTTGAAATGGGGCTCAGTATGATCAAGACCATCAGGTAATTTGAACTTTTGTCCTGCAGGTGACTGGTATTCTGTTCACTTATTGCTAGGTAGTATTTAGTCTTTTTTACTTTTTAAGGCTTTGAGACACGGGCTCTCTCTCACACACAATACTCTCCCTCCACTCCAATCAAATCAACTTATCCTTAGATCACTTTAACATCAATTAAGTAAATCACATTGTGTTAATACATACATGGTAACACATACATGGGGTGCATAGAACACAGAATGATATAGTTGGGAGTTGGATGTCATCTTGACCTTCCCCTATGAAATGAAGTGCTTGGCCCAGATTATCTAAATTCTTATCTAGCTCTAAAGTCTTATTTATTGGACCATTTTCTCAGCAGAAACTTGAATTTTATTAATGTGTCCTAAATATTCAAACAAATGTGTTGTCCCCAGAAGAATTTATTTTCCTCCTCCTTTCTCACAAATAGTGAATCTTAATCATTTTCTCCATGAGATCAAATGTACCTTGTTCATTTGGGCATCTCAAGGCTAAGAGTCAGATTCTGAAAGGCTCATTTGGAAGATAATAGCTGATTGTCAAAGATAAAGGGATTCATTTGAATTTAGCAACATCTTCAAAGTGACTGAGAGGCCCTATGAACTAGTTGAGAGAGGGCTAGAGTTGAAATCAGGAAGACCTTGGTTCAAATCTTGCTTCTGACATTTACTAGACTTGGGACCAGGCAAATCCCTCTGACTTATCTACTGAAAAACAGCTGGATTGCTGGCTCCCATTGTTAAATGAAGTTGACAAAACAATGAAATCACAAATTCTTGGCATTTTTCCCTGAACCTGTAATGTTATTGGAATAGGCAACTCATGAAATTCTCTCTGTTGATACAACTAGACACCTGTTCTTTAACTGACAGTCTTAGCGACTTCCTGACTTATATTGGCCTAAGATACACAAAACCCAGAATCTACTCTAAAGAATCTTACAGTCAGTCTGATAGGATGTGTAGACATATAAAAGTAAACTTTGCTACAAAAGAAGGGTAAGTACCATGCAAAGGAAAGATGTAAGCAAAATTATAAGGAAAGAGAGAACATTTTCAGCTGGAGAGGTCAGAGAAGGCTCTATTAAGGAGCAAGCATTTGAGTTTAGTCTGGAAAGAAGCAGCTTTGGTGCATCTAGGTGGCACAGCGGAGAGAGTGCTGGGCCTGAAATCAAGATGACATCTTCCTGAATTCAAATCTGTCCTTGGACACTAGCTAGCTGTGTGACCCTGTGCAAGTCACTTGACCCTGTTTGCCTTAGTTCCTTATCTGCAAAATGAACTGGAGAAAGAAATGGTGACCCACCCCAATATGTTTTGTGAGAAAACCCCAAATGGTGTCATAAAGAGCTGGACACAACCCAACTTGAAAAAAGAAAAAAAATTCAATAGGCTGGAAAATAGACCTGAGTCTATTCTAAACATGGATAAAGATGCACACAAAGGCAGAAATAGTATCAAGGATAGCAAGAAGACCAATTTGGCAAGAATATGAAGTATATAAAAAGGAGAAGTATTGAAAAGGTAGGTCCAAGCCGAATTATGGAGGGCCATAAATGTCAGGTAAACAAATTTATGCTTTATTGTATAGGAAACAGGATGCTGTTGGAGGCTGTACAGTAGACTTATAAAATTCCAGAATTAGAAGGATCACAGAGGTCATATATTACAACCAATTGAGCAAGAGTCATATAATCAAACTGATGCCATAGGGAAGTTACTTGGGCAATGGTGTGAGTGCTATACTGGAAATAGGGAACCAGTTAAGATACTGTTACAATAGTTTAAGTGAGAAGAGATAAGAGTCTGAACTAGGCTGGTTGCAATGACTTAACCTTTATGAGCCTCAAATTCCTCCTCATCTCTGTATCACCTATTTCACAAGATTGTTGTGAGGATTAAATAAGACAAGAATGATTTACAAATGTTAATGCACTATATAAATGAATGCCTATTATGATCATCATGATAATTATTGCTAATAAATAATGGATAGATGGGAAATATATCGATGAGGGAATAATGAAAGGATTTGGCACCTGAATGTTAGGGGACAGAGATTGTTAGGAACAGAGAACAACTAAAGATGAATCCAAAGTTTCAAGCCTCTGTCACTGGAAGGAAGGGTTTGACATCCTCAGGAACACAGAAGTCATTCAGTTAGCTGATCAACATATGTTTATTAAACATAAACTATGTGCCAGATATATATTTATTAAACATTAACTATGTGCCAGAAAGTTAGAAATATGACCTCTGCCCTCAAGAAGCTCACATCTAATGGGGAAGACAACATATAATGCATGTAATGTATATAATATGTATATAATATAACGTGTATGATATGTGAATAAGGAGGTATGTTTATAGTGTAAATGTCAGTCCTCTGCGACTTACACTCATCCTCTGGAACTTATTAGGATTGAAAAGAGGCCATCAGATTTTTAGAAGGAAAATCAGGTAGGGGAGTGAAATCAGTTTTAAGAAGCTCTAAAGACCTTTAGACAAGGTACTGGCAGGATGTCCAGATGGATATGCCCAGCAAGTTTTTGAAGATGTAAGAAATCTAAATCTTCTGAGAATGTAATCTCAGAGGGAAGGTATTTGAGGGAGGCTCAAGTTCTTTATTATATTCCCCCATTTCTCTTTTTAATCTTCTTATACCATGCCCCCGTCCCCACACACACACACACACACACACACACACACACACACACACACACAC
>NW_020954751.1:8865749-8868504 GCF_900497805.2 Vombatus ursinus | reverse complement strand
CACACACACACACACACACACACACACACACACACACACACACACACACTACAGTACAGCTACACTGGCATCCTATGTCAAACTCAACATGTCTGAAACAGAATTCATTATCTTTTCCCCAAAACTCTCCCCTCCTCCAAATTTCCCTGTTACTGTCAAGGGCATTATCATCTTTCCAGTTACCTGGGCTCAATGAGCCCCAGTGGCTAATTATTACCTCTAGAACCAAACATAAGCTCTGTCATCCAAGCTTTTTTTAACCTGTCCCCTTTCTACACTTCCAGTCTTCTTACACCTTGGAACCCTCCACATAATATGCAATCCAGTTCCATTGGCCTAATCGCGGTTCCTCAAACACAATACTACACCTCCCATCTGCATGCATTTGCACTGGAATGTTCTGTTTCATCATTTCTACTTCTTAGTTTGTTGGCTCCCTTCAAGATTCAGTTTAAAGCCCACCTTTTGCAGAAGACTTTTGATGGTACCCCTGATGCTAAAAATATTATCTGTCAGATTACTTTTCATTTTCTCTCTCTCTCTCTCTCTCGTCTGTCTTCCTCTCTATATATACATATATGAAAAATACATGTATATGCACATATATAACTATACATATATGCATATGTAGTTATAGTTATTTAAATGTTGTCTCCTTCAAGGAGGCTACTGCAATAGGCTATTGGTGACAAGATTCTATATTAGAGTGATGGTGGTAGAAATACAGAAGATAAGCAGAATATCTAGATGAATTGGTCATTTTGTGGTGATTGATTCACTATCAGGAGGCAGAGAGAGCAGTCAAAGATAACTTCAAGTTGACAAAGATAGGAGATCAGATGAATGATGGGTGCCACTGACAGAAATCATGAAGTCAGAAGATGGGATGAAAGAAGGAAAAGATAAACTAGCTTAGTTTTGGATACAATGAGTCTATGAGACATCCATATAGCGATGTCGCATAGATGTGGCTGTGGATATGAGGAGAGAGGTCAGGGCTGGACATACTTACTTAATGTCTCTGTCTTATCTCCCCTGAGAATACTTCAAATTCCTTGAGAGTAGGGATTGTGCCTTTGTAAAGCCAGTGCCTAGCAGAGCACTTTGTCCATACTCATCTTTTTATTAATGTTGATTCAATTCAGTCTCTTTAAAGCACAGGACCACTTCCATGCTTCCTTGTTCAGCACAGCTTGTGGGGGGCCATGGGGCCATGGGGCAATGGGACCATGCCACTGTTTTGAATGTGTCCCTTTTCCCATTTGCCAAGCAAGAACATGCTAAAGGAATGTATTTTGTCTTTTCTCCCTCTTCCTCTTTATGACTCTGCCTCCATCCCCCACCTTCAACACCTACTCATGATGGTTGGAATCTATTCCAGGGATAAATGAAGGTTGTTTTTCATCCATCTTGATTGCACTGGTGCTAATTATTGTGTGGAAAAGAAATCTGCCCCAGCTGTATTGGCATCCTGAGCAGTGTGAACCCACTCTAACAATAAACAGTTTGCAATCACCTGTCACAGAAAGCAGGGGAAGGCACCACACTGAGAGCTAGGCTTCTCACTTCAATCCTTTCTCAGTAAAAATTGGCCCCCAGACATATGGTTGCCAAGCCTGAGTAGAGTCATACATCTTATTACTGGAGCTTGTGACTAGTTAGCTCAGTAGTTGAAGCACAGTGCTTATTGAGTCACAGGTATTTTATGGGTCATTGACTAAACATCCTAACCAATGCTGAAACGCCCCAACTATGTTCTGACAAGATGTCATCAATATTCTTCTTGTATAACTCCAATGATGGAGAACTCACTGCTTGAAGAGGCATCCAATGGTATTCTGATTTTTAGATATTTTCCTTATGTTAAGCCAATGTATATTTCTGCCACCCATTAGTCTTAGTTCAGCCCACTGTAATTTTACAAAATAAGTATAATCTCTCTTCCATGTGACAAGATTTCAATATTTGAAAATAGATAAATATTCTATTCTCCAAGCTAAACAACCTCATTTCCTTCAACAGCTCCTTAGAGGCCATTTTTTTTCAGTCTTCCAACCAACCTAGCAAACCTCCTCTAGACAAATGACAATTTGCTAAATCCTGTCCTATAGGTAGTGTTCAAGGCAGATATAATATGGGACTCCCATTTCAGTCTGGAAACTCCAGGGATTAATGTAGCCCATTACATAGACTAGATGGCAACTAGGTGGCACAGTAGGTAGAGAACTGGGCTTGGAGGCAAGAAAACATAAATTCAGATCTGGCTTCAGATGCTTATTAGCTGTATGACCATGGATAAGTCCTTTCACCTTTGCTTGCTTCAGTTCCCTGAACTATAAAATGAGGATAATGACAGCACCTATCTTATAGAGTTGTCTTGAGGATCAAAAGAGATAATATTTGAAAAGCACTTAGGATAGTCCCTGGCACATGGCAGATACTATATAAATGCTTATTTCCTTCTCCCCCTTACATCCATTTCAGTAAGTTAACAGGCATATATTTTTAATAATTTTATTTTCCTCCAATTCCATATAAAAATAATTTCAATACTCATTTTTTTAATTCTAAGTTCCAAATTCTCTCCCTCCCTCCCCTCCCCCCCTCCCGAGGTGGTAAGCAATCTGATACAGGTTATACATTTGTAAGCATGTAAAATATATTTCCATATCAGTCATTTTTTGGGAGAAAATTCAAATAAAAAATAAAAAGAAAGAAAGAAAGAAAGAAAGAAAGAAAGAAAGAAAGAAAGAAA
>NW_020954751.1:8844007-8865739 GCF_900497805.2 Vombatus ursinus | reverse complement strand
AAAGAAAGAAAGAAAGAAAGAAAGAAAGAAAGAAAGAAAGAAAGAAAGAAAAAGAAAAATAGTATGCTTGAGACTACACTCACACTCCATCAGTTATTTCTCTGGAGAAGGAATATTATTTTTCATAATTTTGGGATTGTCTTGGATCATTGTATTACTGAGAATAGCTAAATCATTCACAGTTGTTCTTCATACAATATTGTTATTATGTACAATATTCTCCTGGTTCTGCTCACTTCACTGCATCAGTTCATGTAAGTCTTTCCAGATTTTTCTGAAATCACCATATAACAGGCATGTATTAAGCACCTGCTACGTACCAGACATTATACAAAGTGCTAAGGATACAAAGAAAGGCAAAAAACAGTTTTCTATTCCCAAGGAGCTTGCAGTCTAATAGGAGAAATTATATAAAACAACTATGCACTAACAATCTATATACAGGATAAATTAGAGATAACCAACAGAGGTAAGGCACTATAGCCTTACCAGCCTTGTCTCTTTATTTCACTTAGGGGGATCAGGAAAGGTTAGATTTTAGCTGGTTCGACAAAAGGTTGTATTTTAGCTGATTTTCAAAGGAAGACAGGGAGGCCAGGAGATGGAAATGAGGAAGAGAATTCCAGGCATGGGGGACAACCAGTGAAAATGCCTGTTTTGGGGAGATGGAATGTCTTGTTTGGGGAACAGCAAGAAGGCCATTGTCACTGTATGCAAGAGCGTGTCTGGGGTGGGGGATAGCGGGAGAAGGCAGTATTAGTGGACTACTAAACAACTAAAACAACAAAGGTTAAACAAGGTAATCATAACAGAATCTTATGAATCGATAAACATTTTTAAGCATCTCTGATATGCCAGACACTGTCTTGATATGAGAATTTATTCATACAAAGAAGAAAACAATCCCCATGGTCAAGGAACTTACATTCCAATGGCGGACAAATAGTTTAATATATGAACTTTAGGGACTTATATTCATAGTCAGGGAATATTGACACACACACAAAAAAGTCCTTACCCCTAAGGGACTTATATTCTCCTAGGAGATACAAGGTAGTCAGAGAACAGAGCATAAACAACCCAGAGAACAAGGGAAGCTTGATATTGGAGAGAACAACTAGAGGGATGGCCTTGAACCTGGATAAGACATGAATTCCTGATATGGGATACTACCTCTACAAATGCATAGATACAAGTGGGGAATGGAATGTCAATTTTAGGAAACTGATAGCCGTCCACTTTGGCTATGACTAACCAATACTGGGGCATTATGGGAAATTGAAATTGACCAAATAGCCTGTGAGGATTGACTTGGAGAAGAAGTCCTACAATGGTGGTGCTTCTTGGAGGATCTGGGGTAGACAGTAGGTAGCTATTGAATGATATTTCCAGAAGAAAAATTACAAAATTAGATGGATTGGATAAATAGGACAAATAGATGAATAACCTTTCTATATGATAGGATGGGAAGTAGCAAGAAAATCATTGGCCTGTCCTTCTGTAGAATTCTGAAATGAGAGGTACCATGGAAGGGCAAAACACTTATTAAGTGGTTACTATGCCAATCACTGCGATAAACACCAGGCATACAAACTGACAAGTGCCCTCCAGGAGCTCACATTCTTTTGGAGGAAAGAAACACAAGTGGGAGTTTTCCACTATATGTCAGATGGAAAGGTCCCACGATCTTTAGGGTATAATAACAAAGTAATGATAATTCATTTTCTTTAATGTCGTTTCCATTGATTAATGGTAATAATAATAATAATAATAGCTATCATTTATATTGTGCTTTAAAATTTGCAAAGCTTCACAAACATTATAGCATTTTATCTTCACAACAACCCTAAGGAGGGAGGTACTATTATTCTCATTTTACAAATGAGGAAACTGAGGTAGGAAGCAGTCAAGTGACTTGCCCAGGTTCACACACCTAGTAAGTTTCTGAGACTAGATTTGAGCTCAGATCTTCTTGACTCTAGATTCAATGTTCTATCCACTGCACCATCTAGCTGTGTCAAAAATCATGTCTTTTTGACATTAAACAAAGAGTACCAAGGACTTTGGTGGTCAGAACTTTCTTCTTTGGGGTGGGGGGTATCTTTGTTAGTTTATGCAGTTGGGGAGGATAGTACTACAGTACCTGAGAAAGCAATTGCCATCTTACTTCTCTACAAGGGCAGGATGCTGCTTTCCTAGACAATGGCTACAGGGCTGGAGCTAAGAGCAGGGTAGGTGGTGTGGGGAGCACTGCTATTCAATTCATTGGTGTTTGGAGGGAAGAAAGGGAGGGTTGAACTAGAAGCAGGGCCAATGGTTTGAGGAGCACTGCTATACCTAGGACTTTTGGTCCTAGGCTGCCTTCGTTGGCCTTCATTCGTGGAGGTGGTGGCTGAGGTGATTTGACCTGCCTGGCACATTCTGTCTCCTCTATCTCAATAGTTCAACTAGATTAGCTCATCTGCCCTGTTGGTGGCAGTTGGCCATCAGTTGCTTTTAGTGGTAGTAGTGGTAATGGTGGACCCACCTTCCACAAAGACTGTCCCCCTTCATGGTAGCTACAATGTGCAAGATGGAAGCAGGGCTGGTAGAGTGGAAGGAACTTTTCTTCTAGAGTCTTGGGCTCAGGATTATGAGAATTTGAGAGGAAACGATGGTTGAGTTGGTTAGATTGGGTAGCCAGTACTTGTCATTTCCCGTCTCTAACTCAAGATATATTACTTTTTCAGCCAGTTTGGCGTGACCACCCCAATTACATAAAATAAAGCTAGAATTAGAAGATGAAAGAAATAAATCTGTGGAGGGCCTTAAAGTCCAGGATAATGAAACTGTATTTTATTTTATTGTATTAGTATGTGTTTATACAAGTAATATACTGGACTGGGGTTGGAGATTTAGATTCCAAAGGGCAGAGACTTGGTAAACCTGGTCAGGATTCCTTGGCAAGGGAGTCAGAACCAAGTAAACATCAAGGTTGTGACCTAGCAAAAAAGACATTAGGAAGGAGGGAGTACAAACAAAAAGTAAAGTGAACATCTTAAAGTTAGTTCTAAGATTTAAGATTTAACTATCAGAATCTTTTCAACCTGTTTTCCTGTTGTTATTTTAATTTTTTGACAACCTCTCTCCACATCCCTTCCACTAGCCATTGTGTTCCCCCTTGTGGTGATTCATAGTGTAGCAGCACCTGTACAACTCTCTGGGAACTCCCATCAGCAGGTAGATTGGGTCCCCAGGGTGACTGAGTACCCTTCCCTCAGGATTCTAAAAGATTGTGGACCCTCTAACCCTGAAGGACTG
This sequence comes from Vombatus ursinus, assembly GCF_900497805.2. Taxonomy (NCBI): domain Eukaryota; kingdom Metazoa; phylum Chordata; class Mammalia; order Diprotodontia; family Vombatidae; genus Vombatus; species Vombatus ursinus. The sequence goes on along the minus strand of NW_020954751.1, from coordinate 8,862,439 downwards.
TGGCTTCTGTCACTGTCACTTGTGAGTCGTCATCAGTGTGCTTTCCATTACTAGTCAGCCAGATTTGAACAGCTTCTGGGAAGAGGTATTTAATGAGAAGCAATAGCAAGAACAATATGTACAAAACACTTCCTGTTAACCAGAGTACATTTTCCCTCTGTCTCTGGGTCTCTGGGAAGAGTGTGTACAAACTTAGCATAAAAAGACAGTAAGATTGACACGTGGAGAGCACATGTGGCAGAGGACAGTTCTCGCTTACTTAACGTGTTTTTCTTCCTTCATCAAAAGAATTGTCTCTAGGTATAGCTCTCTGTTGGGCTCTGAGAATCAATGCTTTTCTGGAGTACATAGCCATCATTCACTCTACTTTAAAAGGTCACACTTTTTAAAGCTGATTCTTCCCTCAGGTAGCTATCCTTCTATATCTATGTCCGTGTTTGTCCTTAGTTTTTCCCAGTTGGATGTGTATGTGCTACCGGTGTCTCTCCAGTAAAATGATCATGGAGGGCAGGAGAAGAGGAGAATGTGACACTGCCTTTGGGCTCATAACAATCTCTTTGGTGCACATTCAAAGATCTGCCACCTCAAGGCAGCTATCAACCCAGAGTCCTCACTTATCTGCTTTGTTTCTAAAATGCCTTTTGTTGAAATTATTTCATCTACTTAAAATCCCCAGAGGGATGATTAGCTTATTTGATTAACCAATCATCTGTTGTTGTTGTTGTTTATCCTTCATTTTTGAAGACCAATGGCATCATGGGATAGTCTCGATTCATGCATGAATTGGGTTTAAATGAGACAGAGTCGCACAAAGTCATCAGCCTCACTCTCTTCCAGCGTCATCCGAGTCAAGTGGCAAGAAAAAAGTCAAGACGATTAGCAATGACTCGGGATTCAGTGGTTGACCATAGTGTTGTCAATGTTTGACTGAGCTCAAAAGGCTCCACAGCACTTGCTTCAACCACCTTCGTGGCTGTTGGAACAAATTGTTTTCATCTGTCCATTTTATCTGAGAAAGTCTTCACAGGCTTGGAGTAGACACCCCCCCCCCAAACTCACCAATGGGTTTGAGGCTGACTGGTTACCCAGTTTAGCCCATCTGCCAAGATGATTTTACTGGGGGTGTGACTGCTTCTTGGAGCCATAGATGAGAGCTGAATGCCAGGTGGACACCAAAAGTGGATAAGCAGCCCTGAAAAGGACTGGCAAGTCCTCTCTTATAGGTTCTAGTCCTCCTTCCAATCATCTATCTCCATCTATCTCCAAATTTCACGAAGTTTGTCCCTGATACAGAGCTTACTGGGTATGAAAGGCATTTAGACATTTAAAACTTTGTGTTGCTTTTACATTAATTACATCACTTTAATTGTGGTGAGAGTGTGGCATTTCTCTAATACAATAATAATTCTCCTTTAATATGCTTTTTGGTCAGTATGGCATTATCAACAGGCAAAGGAAAAAATGTAGAGAGGAAATAGGGCAAAGAAAACTCCTGCCAAAGGAGTGTTCTCCTGCAGGAGAATCAGGGTTTAGGACATCCCAGAAATCTAGGCAGTGATGGGATCAATAGAAACTCAATCAATAGTAACTCTGCCTGACTGGATCAGGGATTGATTGACCAGCTTGGAGTGAGGTAGCATCTGGTGGTTGGGTGAAGTTAGCACTTCTTGGGCAAAGGCCAGGTAGAGCCATAGTATCAGCTATGCCTACTGGACTGGGAACTTCATGTTGGTTAGGATAGTGTCTTAATTACTCTTTTTATCTTCCTATTCCCTTTTCTAAGTAGTGTAAGTTCTTAGAACAGATTTTATCAAAGGCATTCTTTTTTGAACCCTTAAAAAGGGGAGCAGCACTGCTGTGAATCAGCATGGGTTCTTTAAAATAAAGTCTTGCCAAACTAACTTCATTATTCATATTTTTAACAAAATCTTAGACTAGCAGAGCTGGAAATGCTGTGGAATACAGATATAGACATGTGGATTTCAGGAAAGCATTTCATAAAGTTTCTCACAATCACTTCCTGAACCAACTAAAATGATATAGGCTAAAAGATAGTAGAGTTAGTTGGACTTAGAACTGGCTGACCAACCAAAGAAAGATCATTGATTAACGGATCTGTGCTAACATGGAGAGAAATCTCTAGTGGAGCCCTAAAAGGCTCTGCCCTTAGATTTGTTCTGTTCAATATTTTTATCAATAACTTCAATGAAGTCAGAGATGACACATCTGTGTGTCATTGTCTGTGTGGCTGATATGAAGCTAGGAGCGATAGAGTCAGAATCCAAAGAGTTCTTGCTGGGCTGTAACAGTGAAATTGGTGAGACAAATTTTGAATATTTTGAATATGAAATTCTCCTTTTGGGTTCAAAAACAAACTATACTATGATAGAATGTTGAACTATGGCTAGAAATGGAATAGAAAGGGATTTAAAAAGGATACAAGTGAAAAAGACCCTTTTTTTTGTTCAATTGTTTCTATTGTTTCAATTGTGTCTGACTCTCTTCTTCATGACCCCATTTGGAGTTTGCTTGGTGGAGATACTGGAGTGGTTTGCCATTTTTTTCTCCAGCTCATTTTACATATGAGGAAACTGAGGCAAGTGGGGTTAAGTGACTTGCCCAGGGTCACACAGCTAGTAAGTATCTGAGGCCATATTTGAATTCAGGAAGATGAGTCTTCCTGACTCCACATCCTGCACTCTATCCGCTATGCCACATAGCTGACCTAAAAAATTACATGCTCAATGTGGGACATGAGCCCACAAACCTGAGATTAAGTGTCCCATGCTGTACTGACTGGGCCAGCTGAGCATTTAACAATCTGCAAACAATGTGAGTCCCGACTGTAATATGTTAGCTCAAAATTTATTTAATAAATATTTAACTTCCAGACCTGAATTAGTTTCTCTCTGGTATCTCATGGTGTGGGGGCAACCCTAGATTGTCTAGAAAAGCTGTGCCAGTGGAATATATACTCTGGAAGGTTCTAAGGATTTGAAATGACTTTGAATATAATATCAGTGACAGAATGAACTTGTTACCTGAAGACAAGCCTAGCTGAGTATATAATGGCTTTATGAGGCCTATCTTACCCACACAGATGCACCTCACACCTCTCACCTTAATAAGTGCACACCTTCTTACTTTCTAGGTTGACTCAATTTGTTCTCACACCAGAAGGTCTAGATTCCCAGAGAAAGACCACCACCACTTCATTATATTCAAATTCTCTCAGGTCCTAGGGATAACCATGTTATGAGGGATATACTTCCTCTACTTACTTTCCTCTTACTTAGCTCTTGAGCCCTCACCAATGCATTTCTATTTACAAAGTCAGACTCTATCACAATAGACACTTTTAGATCTTAAACAGAATCACTTACTTAGCAGTAATTCAAAAAAATCATAGACATTCATGTATTAAAGCAAATTCATGAATAATAAATGCCATAATTCACTCATAAATCTGTCTTACAGTCTCTCACCATTTCACTTAGTATCTCTAAGGAAACATGGATACACAGGAGAACCTTCCAAAGAGGAACTTTAGTAAGAAAAAAAAAACACTATGTTTTCAGGGTAATTCAAAAGTCTGGTACTGTAAACTTCAATGTCCTCTATCAATTTCAGAAACTGTTCATAAAAAACCTCCATGACTGTAACATCTGTTGAATAGATGCTTCCATGGCTAAATGAAGTTGATCAGTGCTGTGCTTGACTAACATCTCATTGAGCATGACATTTCAACTGTACTAATATATCACTGAGCAACTTGTATAATTCTCTACTTCCCATCTGTTCCTCTGCTCAGAAAGACTTACTCCTCAGCAGCAACTGTAGTATAACTATGATTTCCACCTTCAAACTTAGCTGATGTAATTCTGAAATCTGTCTTTTCTTGTCTCTTCCTCTCATCTCTTAGCTTTCTGCATTCAGACGTGGATTCCTCTATGTGAACAACCCTACCACAGTTTAGAATTAGTAATCAAATTCTCATTTTCTCTCTATAATCAGATAAATTACATTTGTCTGAAAAGAATAGAACAGTTCTGCTGTCCATAGTCCTTCAATATACTACAGCTTGCCTCATTCAAAACTCAGGAACTGCTTGTCTCAGAACTCTGAATCAGAAAGTAAATGTTTTAGTCATGACTCCTCTTAGAATTCTGAGTAGACTTAATTTTGCAATAATCCTTAAAGGGATAGTATATTACCATAGTATGGAGAAGGCTATCTTCTGTTTTTTGGTCTTTTGGTTTTTTGTTTTTGTTTTGTTTTTGTTTTTGGTGAGGCAATTGGGATTAAGTGACTTGCCCAGAGTCACATAGCTAGTAAGTGTTACGTGTCTGAGACCACATTTGAATTCAGGTCCGCCTGACTCCAAGGCTGGATCTCTACCGACTGTGTCACTTAGCTGCCCCAAGAAGGCTGGTCACTAGGCGATAAATTCTGTAGTGACCTGTTATTGAAATGATGTCCAAAGTGAGTGAGTTAATAAACTGTTCTTGATTTTGAGTGTCATTGTCAGCTCTTAGTGTCACTTATTTTAAAGAACTTTGGCAAGTTGGTGTGAGTGCAAATGAGGGATAGGGGTATGTTGGACCTAGCTCCTAATGGCTTAAAAGGAACTGATAGTTAAACTTTCAGTGAAACTATTTTCACCTTGGGAATTGGCAAATGCTACAAATTAGAGTTTGCTTTATTCTTTTGTTGTTTGTCTAGACTTAAGAAAGTGATGGAGAAAATGTTGAAGATTAAACTTAAAAGTGTACAATGTATACATTTTTTTTTCAGAGAGCTGGTCATTAAATATTTACCGGCACACTCCAGATGAGGGTAACTAGGATGGTGAGAGAACTCAAAACCATACCATAAAAGGAACAATTGAAGATATTTGTAGTACTTAGCCTGAAGAAGTGAAAAGTTTAAATATCTTTTTCAAGGACTTCAAGGTTGTCATGGAATTCGATTTATTTTGGTTGATCCCAGAGGGAAACATTAAGACCAATGGATGGAAATTTCAAGGATGATAGATTGTCAATCAGTAGGCAGAAAAAAAGAATCTTAACAATTAACACTTTCCAGAAGTAGAATGGCATGCCTCGGTGGAAAATAAGTTCCTTTTACTATGCCCAAAGGGCTATCAAAATGTGCATACCCTTTGACCCAGCAATAGCACTTCTAGGGCTATATCCCAAAGAGATCACACAAATGGGAAAAGGACCTACAAGTACAAAAATATTCATAGCAGCTCCTTTTGTGGTGGCAAAGAATTGGAAATTGAAAGGATGCCCATCAATTGGGGAATGGCTGAGCAAGTTGTGGTATATGAATGTGATGGAATACTATTGTGCTATAAGAAATGATAAACAGGCTGACTTCAGAAAAACCTGGAAATACTTGTATGGTCTGATGTTGAGTGAAGTGAGCACAACCAAGAGAACATTGTACACAATAACAGCCATGTTGTGTGATAACTAATATTGATAAACTTAAGCCTTCCTGGCAATATAAGGATCTAAGACATCTCCAGAGTCCTTGTGATGGAAAATGCTATCCACACCCAAAGAAAGAACTATGGAAGCTGAATTGTTATTTTTTTTTCTCTTCTGTTGAGTTTTGTTTCCTCTTTCTGATGGTTCCTCCTATTAGTTTTAATTTCTACTTACAATATCATTAATGTGAAAATATGTTTAATATGAATATAAATGTATAGCCTATGTCAGATTGTGTGCCATCTTGGGGAGGGTGGTGGGGAGGAAGGGGGAGAAAAATTTTAAACTCAAAAGTATATGGAAGTAATTATTGATAAATCAAAATAAATAAATAAAAAGAAAGAAAAAATAAGTTCCTTTTCCATGAAAATTGATCTTCAAATGGAAGCCAAATCTCATTTCTTGGGATCTTTTGGAGCAGTCTTATTATTCTATTCTTTTATCTTCTTGCTCACAAGGACAAGAATTGAGGTCCTCTGAAAGAGAGGCAGCACAGCTCAATGGAAAATATCAATGGACTGATTATTAGAAGATCTGAGCTTAATTTCCAGGTGTGTCGTGCTCACTGTGAAATTAAACAAATCCTTTAGCTTTAATTTCCTCATCTTTGAAATACAGGGGAGGTAGGAATACAGCCTCTCTAGGTTCTTTGTGACTCTAACATTCCATGATCTATAAAATGCAGAACATGGGGCAAGGGGAAGCAAAGAAGTTGGATTAGATTTCTGAATTTCTTTTTAGCTCTGTGATTTCTCAATTTTCTGGTGCAATTTCTGACCCACAAATTATCTACTTAAATTGAAAATGTATCAATTAATGAAGATGAGATTCTATGTTTTTTTTTCTTCTTTACCAAATTGAAATTAATTACAAATCTCAGAATATTATATCTGTGAAGAACTTTAGAAGGCAGCTAGAACAGTGGTATTAAATGAAAATAGAAATGGCTACATATTGACTTAGAAAATCACAAATTAAGATTCTGTTTGTTGTATCACATAGGAACAGCTAAGTGGTACAATTGATAGAGTGCTGACCCTGGAGTCAGGAAGATCTTCATTCAAATCCAGCTTTAGACACTTGCTAACTGTGTGACCCTGGGCAAGTCACTTAACTCTTGTCTGTTTCAGTTTCTCATCTGTAAAAGGGGGACACATTGGAGAAAGAAATGGCAAACCACTCTAGTATCTTTGCCAAGAAAACTCCATGGAGTTCTCCATGGAGTCACAAAGAGTCAGACATGACTGAACGACATGTTGTATTTTTATTAATTTTGTTAAACGTTTTCCATTTCTTTTCATTACTTTTACATACATTACATTACATACATACATTCCATTCCATTACTTTTCAATCTGGTTTGGGCCTTTCTCAGGAGTTTTGCAGGGCACAGACCCTGTGTGTTAGACCAGGAGTTTGACACCTCCTATCTAGAATATACATATTCTAGACATGAGGAAAACAAGGTTTCCAGAAGTGAAATTACTCCCAAGGACACATAGACAGTAAGTTTATAGCTAATAAAGGAATTACACTTCTCCACTTTTACAGGTAGGAAAACAGGTTTAAAGAGTTCCAAGTGGCTTGCCCACAGTCACAGAACCATTAAATGGCCTAGACACAACCTGAACCCATCCAGGTATCTTGACTCCAAGTCCAGTTTGGTGACCTGCCCAACAGTAGGAATATAGTCTTTCATATAGGAAGCACCCAATCAATGTAAGATTAAATTCAATTCCAAAGAATTAATATTACACTGAAGGTACTGACTGAAGAAGAAGAAAAAGAAGAATTAGAAGAAGAAGAAGAAGAAGAAGAAGAAGAAGAATTCTGCCATCCTGTGAGATCTAGCAGAATCTGACTCACTGAACTAAAGTTTAAAAAAAAAAAACAACACAACATTCTTTGTTTATCACTTCGATGTTATAATTGCAGAAGTGAATGCACTTTCTGAGATGTGGCAATGATCCCTGCTGGACCAAGGTACGATTTGGTCAATCTAACTTAAATCCCTAATAAAGTAGTAGAACCAATACTGACAGGGGAGAGAGTCTGTGAACATCTACAGGATAACAGAATAATGAGCAATAATCAACATTGGTTATGATAAATAAGCCCTGCCAGAAATATTTGATTGCCTTTGATTTTGTTTAGAAACTCCCTGTGAGCTAGATGAATGGGGGTATGTTGGAGATTTAATATATCTTTATTTTTAATGAAGCATCTAATACAGCATCATGGAATGTTGCTTATAAAAATTAAATTAATTAAATTTGACTTAGCTATAAACACTCATGCATAGATTAAGAAGCTATTCAGAATGCTTCATCTCCATGTAACCATGGTTCTAATTTAGAAAGGCACTGAATTGAACATCAGGGTTATGGTGTACCTACCCAGTCTTATATAATGTCTTTATTAATGATCTAAGAAAGCATTACCTAATTTCTGTGATCAGAGAAAATAATCATTTGAGCAATATTGCCAAAAAGGCAACAAAATCACACTACAAAGATTCTACTGTGTTGGGTATAGGAGTAGCAGTGGATTTGAGAGTCAGAAGAATTGGCCTTGCCATTTGCAATAGGTCATTTAAGGTCTCTGAATCTTAAGTTTCTCACAATTGCTGCATAAACACAGTACAATGATAGAGACTGAAAGATTTTCCTACTCTATATAGGGATAGTGATATTTGTAATAATCCACTTCACAGGTTGGTTACAAGGGAAGTACTTTAAGGATTAACCAAAAAGTGCTATACAAAATATTATTATTATTATTATTATTATTATTATCTTAATCAAATGGAATCATGTATGTGAGAAGGTTACATCTTGTGCCCCAAAATCAAAGGCTCTGGTTTCCATTTAGCAAGATTCTCACAAATAACTGTCTTTGGGTAGCCTCCTCACCCTATTCCCTTCCCCTTATTCCAGGAATCCCTTAAAAACCTCAAAATACATCTGTCTGTTCAGAAAAAAAAATCAGTTCCTATGAAAGCACTCAGGCTACCAATGTGTCAAATACAAAACAGGCTTTATTTATCAACAAAAAAAACATATCACAAACTAATCCCCAAGCATTGGACCTTATCATTTGTCCTGACACTACCTCTTGAAGTCTTCCAAGCTTTACCACCTCTAAACTTTGCAGACCCTTTTACTGTCATATGACTTATTGATATTATCTTAGGACATTGGTCCTCGCCATCTGATCCTTTACTGCATCCTTAGTTATTTAGTGGTTTCACTAAACTTAGTTGAAAAAGTTAAAAAAAAACCCACAACAGTCTATGTTTATCACTTCAATGGTATAATTATAGAACTGAATGTACTATCTGAGATGTGGCATTGATCCTTGCTGGATCAAAGTATGATTTGGTCAATCTAACAAATCCCCAGTAAAGTAGTAGAACCAATACTCAGTATTTCTGAACCTTTTCATCTGCTCTGAAACCTGAATGTTCTTTTATATGTTGTTTTCCTCAATTAGAGTATGAGTTCCTTGAGAGTGTGACTGTCTCAGCTTTTCTATTTGTTTCTCTAGGGCTGAGCATATAGAAAGCATTTAAAAAGTGTGTCATTCATTCATTCTTATTTCCAGCCCTGTGAGGTAGATAATATAGATGTTTACAATTCACTTTTTACTTTTAGGGAAACTGACACTCAAAACAATTAAATGATTTGCCTGTGTTCATACTGCTATTATGTGTTAGATCCAAGATTCGAACCCAGGTCTTCCTGATTCAAAATCCAGAATATAATTTATTCAATATGCAGTGTCCCCTGAGTAACTTAAAATGCTGTATATCTGGATGCTACAGTGTTGTTGTTTAGTCATTCCCATCGTGTTTGATTCTTTGTGACCCCATTTGGGATTTTCTTAGCAAAGATACTGGAGTGGTTTGCCATTTCCTTCTCCAGCTCATTTTACAGATGAGGAAACTGAGGCAAACAGGATTAAGTGACTTACCCTGGGTCGCACAGCTAGTAAATGTCTGAGTGTGGATTTGAACTCAGGCAGTTGAATCTTTCTGATTCTAGGTTCTATACTCTATCCATTGTGCCACCTAGCTATCACCATGTGCCATGAATTGCATTCATTATAAAGTTATATACACTTAGCCTTGAAAGGAATCTACTCTAGCCACATAATGATTTCTAACTCCACCATTTTTACAAATGGTCATGCAGTTTCTACTTGTAGAGGTCCTGCGATGACAAGCTCAGTCCCCTTTAAGACAGCCATTCTCCTATTAATCAAATCTAATTGGAAGCTTTTCCATATGTTGAATCAAAATAGGCCCTTTTTGTTTCTAGTTCTGCCCTCTTTGGGCACAGTCAATTGCTATATAAATAGGAAAATACACAGTCTTGATTCCCAGGAGAGAAACTATGAAACCATGGAAGTTCCTCCAGGGAATCATGTGGCCCCAGGAATTGCAGTGGATGGATACAAGTGGCTAGAAATTCTTAGACCACCTAGAAATTGACATTAAGTGACATTTCAGTGGCAGAATAACAGATAGGTTCCTAGGCCCAGGAAGACCAAACTTTCTAGACACGATGGAAGAGTTCCTGGATGAAGGAGAGGAATTCATATTTTATCAAGAAGTTTAATCTTGTCAAGAGAATTTCACTCCCTGGTGTCCAGGAGATACCATCATTGTCAGAATGAAATAAATGGCAGTGAGGCCTTTATGCCTAGAGAGGTACCCATCCATGCCAGAATAAAATCTCCATCCCTGGAGCAGAAAAGAATTCAGGACAATTGTCTAGGTACATGCACTACATGATATATAATCAGTGTTTAGCAAATCAGGAACAAGAGTGATAGAAGTGAGAGGAAAAGAACTGGGGACCCAAAGCAAGTCTGTGCCTTCTAACATTTTCCATCCCTTTTTCTTCTTACATTCTCCCCATTTGAGTTTGAACTTTTGTTCTCACAATACCCTTTTTTCCTGCCTCTGTTAGACCCTGCAGAAGACTGAAGTCAGCTTTCAGGTCCTGCAGCGGGGGTGGAAGTGACTGTGGACCTATTTGGTGCTATTCACTGACAAATAGTTTCTAAAGCACTGAAACAAGGCCCAGGGAAGCTATTCCTGGGTCTCTGAAGACCAGTGAGGCAGTACAAAGGGACACTGTTCATAAATCCAATTCTGTGGAAAGGGTTTAAACACAAAATGAGGCTAAGTCTTTGTAGCTATTTTGACTTCAATGCCCAATGTACCTTTATTAATTTATTTAGGGAGAAGGGAGAGAGGCAGAAACAGTACTAACCAAATAGAAAGGCTTCCTAAGTCCATGGCTTCCCACATCATGTCTGTATAAAGCTGTATGCACCTAAATGCAAATTATTTAACTTTTTAAAAATGATTATCTCCCAATAACATATTTATATTATACATTTAATAAGTTTTATCAACCTGATATAGTGAAAGGAGCACCAGACTTAGAATTAAAAGAAATGGTTTTTATTGTTGGCTCCATAATAACTTTCTTGCCATTTGATCTTGGGTAAATCCCCTAATCTTTCTGAGCCTCAGTTAAGAAATGGAATTGGCAATTATGTGAACCTCAGAAGCTGTGATCATTACAAGCAAGCCTGGATTCATCAAAAGGAAAAAGAAGCCTTGTGATAGATATGGGGTTCTTAACTTGGCACCCATAGACCACCCTTCGGGAGATGAGGGGAGCCTATGGATAGATTTCAGCGACTCTACTTAGATAGGGGGGAAATGACATTTTTATTTTCAGGAATCTCTAACCAAAATTAAGCTTTTCCTTCAATTATTTTAAAACATTATTCTGAGGAGGGTCCATAGGCTTTACCAGACTGCCAAAGAGGTCCATGACATACAAAAAAGTTAAAAACCCTAGTACTAGACTGATTTCATTATCTTTTTTTTTTCCCACAGGATTACCAGTCTGATAGCACAGGAGAATTCTACAGATATCTAATGCCAATGTAAGGAATGTGGGTTGGAGCTTAGGTGACTAGACACTGGTTCATGTGAGCTCACAGTCTAATGGGGGAGACAACAAGAAATCGATTATAGACAAACAAGATATAGACAGGTTAAATTGTGAATAATCCATTGAGCAAAGTCCTCTGCATTAAGGGGGAATCAGGAAAGGCTTTCTGTAGATTACAGAGGTTCCCAAACTTATATGGCCTACTACCTCCTTTTCAAAAATAAATTACTCAGCACCCCCCTGAAAATCTACTTTCTTTAACCCTTCAATGTTTTTTTAAAAAATTTTCATCATTTAAAAAATATAAAATGTTTTTGTAAAATATGATGCATCTTAGATTTAATAATTTATTGTAAATTTGTGGGTTTTTTCCTGCATTGAAATTTTAATAATGCAATATTGCATCATGTAACCATATAGTATAGTATTGTAAACAAGTCATTGCATACACATATTCTTGCTGATGCATGCTGGACTTCTCTACAGTGCACGACACACTTGCCTGCCAAGACTTGCTTATCAAGACCTGTCAGTGGACTTGACCACTGATAGGTTATAACTTGCATTTTGTGTGTTTATTTGGGAAATAATGTAATCACTACAACTTTAACTCTGTTCCACAACAGATGAATTATATACTAATGGTTTTTCAAAATGTTCTTCTCATCTCTTCTTTCATTATGCTTCTACCATCTGCTTATTTTATTCAAACCCTCCAATTGCACCTGAGGCTACTACCACCCCCCTGAATCATTCCAGAACCCCTCAGGGTGTGGCATCACCCACTTTGGTAATCTATGCATATAGAAGGTAAAATTTTAACTAGTACTTTAAGGTAACCAGGGAGGTGGGGATAAGGAGGAAGAGAATTTTGGGCATGAGAAATAGCCAGTGAAAATGTTCATAATTTGGAAATGGAAGTGGCTTATGCAAGGAACTACAAAAAGGCCAGTGACACTTGATTTCAGAACACGTAGTAGGAAGTAAGGTGTAAGAAGACTGCAAAGATATTGTGGGGGCAGGTTGTAAAGAGTTTTGAATGCCAGACAGGATTTTATATTTGATCCTCGAGGTAATGGTGAGCCATTGGAGTTTATTGAGTAAGAGGGTGATATCGTCATGTTGGCCTTTTAGGAAGATCAGTTTGACATCTTAGTAGAGAATAGACTGGACTGAGGGACTTAAGGCTTAAGGTAGAACAATCAGTAGGCTATTAAAATAATCCAGGCATGAGGTGACAAAGACTAGAATGATTCTATAATTTAGTAAACAGTTTTTGACCATTTCTATAGACCAAGAAAGTCATTGCATTATAACCAAACTGGTGATAAACTACCCCAAAGTTTAGTTTGAATGGTCCTTTTATGATCAACATGTAGACCCACACTAAACCCATATTCAGAATAAAACCTGTGAGAGCTTGTTTTTGACTGATGAGGACCATGAGGACCCAGGGTCACCTTCAAATCATGATGAGGCTTCAGAGTAAGACTTCAGAGTCGAGGCTGTAACTAGTACTCTATAAGTGAGAGTTGTTATTTTTGTCCTCAAACCCTTCCTGAATCTATTTATAATTTGACTATGCAAACTCTTACTATAATATGTTGCGTAAGTTCTCCACCTGCTGTGTGATATAGGATGTCTTTTTATTTATTCATCCTACCATTACCAAGGGTTGCTTCCTATTGTGGAGGTTTTATCCAAGTTAATCCCTTAGCAATTTTTAAAGATTTGAGTATATACCCATTCATTCTTTGTTTTTCCAGAGAGAATATATAATTTTTTCAATCTTCCTTCATATCAAATCCCTTCTATCTTGTCAATAGGGGGAAAAGTTTAGTGTTCAGTTCAGTGAAAAGAGTACTACTGCTGGATTGGGTTCAATCTTGCCTATGGTGTTTACTACCTATGTGACCTCAGCATATTGTAATGGAAATTTACTAAGTGACTTAGAAGAATCCAGGCCCTAGTCTGCCATGATGAATGGACACATTAGGCAAATCACTTAAGCATCCTTTGCCTCAATTTCCACCTGTGGAAAATGAGGATGCAGAACTAGATGACCTCCAACTCCAGCTCAAAGATCTTTTTAAGGAGCCTTTTCTGGACCTTCAACAACATTCCTATCCCTTGAGGTCAGCGCCCAGGAAGGTAATCCTGCCCTCTCTCGGCAGTACTTTTATTGAGACATCTAAAAGAGAGGCAATGTGAAACTGGGGCAGGGTAGGAGTTGGGGATGGGGGATGGGGAGGGGAGATTAGTCATTGTTCTGACCCAGAAAAGCATTGATTATGTCCTCGTCTTTTTCCTTCAAGGAGACAGTATGTGAGTTAACACGATACACTTTTTCCCATGATATTTCCCTGGGCAAAGCACTAGGATTTGTTCATGTGGAAAGAAATGTCTGGTTCCTTGGAGTACACTGGTACCTGAATAGCTCTTGCTTCATTTTCTCTGCATATTAAACATCACTACCAACATAGCCATACTTCCCAGGAGGTCTTATAGGATGAAAATCTGGCCCTGCTTAATTTAGAATAATGACTTAGAAGTCTCCTACTCAGAAATATATGTACATATATATAATATATATAAATGTATATTATATGTGTGTATATACATATACATGTGCACAGACACATACTATATGTGTGTGTATATATATATACACATATACACATAAACACACACATATATATGTGTGTGTGTGTGTATGTATATATCCAGATACATTTTCAAACCTGAAGATACCCTTCTGAAACCAATTTGATCATTTAAAATTCTTCTCAGATACTTTAATACAGATAAGAGAAGAATGCAAATGTGGATGGAGACTAGCCTTGCTCTTACAGGATCCATACTCCATGTGCAAAAATCATTGGGAAAATATAGTGCAGACTGCTAGGATTGCCTTGCTGGTCCCCACCTATTTACCTATTGATTTTTCATATTTAAATGTTTCTCTTAGTTACTGTGCTCCTTCTGGACACACCAGGGTGAGGGACCAGCTCATATTTTGGCAAGGAAAAAAGGAAAAGAAAAATGGATAGGAACGAAAGATTTGGAAAAGAGAAGAAAGGAGAAAGTCAGAATCAGAGAGGAGGAGGCAGATGGGGCCCTCTGGAAGGCACTGAATATTTTAACTTAGAAAGAGGAGAGAAGAATTAAAATGGGCAAAACAAGGAGCCCCAGGATTGGCTCCCTTCAATCTCAAGCCCTGTTTTAGGAATAACATAGCTTGAAAACTTTTTATTGCTGTTTTGTTATTTTGTCACCTACATGGTTAGAGAATAAGACACCAGGGCCTGAAGTCAGGAAGAGTGAGTTCAAAACTGGACTCAGACACTTACTACTTGTATGACCCTGGGCAAGTCACTTAACCTCTGTCTGCCTCAATTTCTTCATCAGTAAAAATGGGGATAAAAATAGTATCTACCTCCTAGGGTGGTTGTGAGTATGAAATGAGATTTTGATTACAAAGCACTTAGCACGGTGTCTGGCACATAGTAAGCATTGTATAAATGTTAGTTATTATTAGCTATTATTATTATTTTGAACTTTACCATTCTTTGTATGCCCGGATCTTTACACAGTATCTGGCGTAAAGTGAGTGCTTAACAAATGTCTGGTGATAGAATGATTGATTGACTTGGCAAAACTCCAATGAACATGAATGTTTCCTGATAAGAATATGAATTGAAGTGAACTGGTTAGCTGAATTAATCTCACAAGGGAGAGGTATTATGATATATGGAAAAGTTGTGTGTAAATACTGGAAAGAGCACTGGACCTGATAACTGTACCACACTTTCTGGCTGCTGAATGATCCTGGTCAAATTTCTCTGAACCTCCATTTTCTCAGCTCTAAAATAATGCCTATGGTAGCTATCTCACAAGAGTATTGTTCCACATAAGAACAAGAATATTATAAATAAAACTGCAAATCTCATTATGTATGCTTGCATGTGTATGTGTGTGTATTTTAAATATATACTAAATGACTGATAAAGTTTTCCAACCAGATCTGAAGTCCAGACATTCCCATTAATTCCCACCACCAAGGGAGGTGGGACAAATGTGTATTTTGGTACCCAATAATTCAGTTAACACTAATTGTTGAAGATATTTACAACACTAAAGTTGAGGTAAACACTTCATGGATATTTACTAAGATAAGTACCCAATGACATCAGACAATCAATGGATCTGAGAAATCCTGTTTCTCCCTTTTTTAACAAGGCCTATACATTTTTCTTTTTGAATAATTAAAACTCCTCCAAGAACTTCATTCTTCTTTTTCCTCCCAAGACTGAGTTTAGTGTGACAGAAGGGCAAGGGGAGGGAAGGAGAGGGTGTTGCTGTTTTGGAAATGTACTGACAGAATTGACCACATTTATCCATTGGCTAGATTTAATTGGTATGGTCAGTCCCCACCCATGGACATTGATTGGCTCTTTCTGGCAAAAAAAAAAAAAAAAGGGTGTTCATTCATCATAGCAGACTAGGGCCTTGATTCTTCCAGGTCACTTAGTAAGTTTCCATTACAGTACATTGAGGTCATGGCTTCTAGTGATATAGGTGCTCTTATCTGCTCATAGTCAATGAATTGAATTGAACTGCTTAGCTGAACTGATCTCACTGTGGAGAATTATTATGATATGTGCAACAGCTGTGTATAAATAATTTAAGGAGCATTAGACCTGCTACCTCTACCACACTTTCTGACCATGAAATTATCCTGGTCAAATCTCTCTGAACCTCCATTTTCTCAGTTCTAAAATAATACCTGTGGTACCTACCTCCCAGGAGTGTTGTAAGAGCACAATAATGGATGCTGAGTGAAGTGAGCAGAACCAGGAGAACATTGCACACAGTAACAGCCACATTGTGCAATGACTAACGTTGATAGACTCAGCCCTTCTCAGTAATGCAAGGATCTAAGACATCTCCAAAGGTCTCATAATGAAAAATGCTATCCACATCCAAAGAAAGAACTATGGAGTTTGAATGCAGTTCGAAGTATACTATTTGCTATTTTTTTCTTGTTTTGTTTTGTTTCGTTTTCTCTTTCTGGTGGTTCCTGCTATTGGTTCTAATTCTTCCTCAGAACATCACTAATGCGAAAATATGTTTAATAGGAATGTATATGTATAGCCAATATAAGATTGTACACCATCTTAGGGAGGGAGGCAGGAAGGGAGGAGGAGAAAAATTTTAAACTCAAAAGTTTATGGAAGTGATTGTTGATAAATTAAAATAAATTAATAAAAAATCACAGTAATGATCACAACTGATATTTTATAGTATTTTAAAGTCTGCAAAGAAATGTATATAAAAATTTTATATGAGCATCACAATTATGTGGACTAGGTACTACAAGTATTGCAATCCCCATTTTACAGATAAAGAAACTGAGTCTAAAGTTATGACTTGCCTGTGGTCGAGAAGCAGGATTCAAATCCTGGTCTTCCTGACTCCAAGACAAGCACTCTATCCACTCTCACCTTTGGAAAAGTGAGCTATTATTATTTTGTGTATAACTAACTTTGGACCCGGCTTTTTTCACCCTTTTAGGCTGAAAGGAACAACTTACTCCTTATATAGACTGCTTATGAGTATAATACAAGATTAAATTGAGTGAAGTATCTTGGAAGCCAAGACTGGGTAATAATTATGGAATTTCCACTTCTATTTAAACTTCAGGTTTTCAGTTAGAACTAACAACAGATAAATGCATCCATCATAGGCCTTGTTTATATTGTCAATCATCGAGAATTATTAAATGCCTACTATATTTCTTTGCTGTTTGTCCTTCGTTTTCAAAGAAGATGATGACATCAGGGAGGTGATGCCATGACATGCAAGTGAATTGGATTTAAATGAGGTAGAGCTGTGCAAAGTCACCAGCCTCACTTTCTCCTCCAGAGCCATCTGGGTCCAGTGGCCAGATGTGGATCAGGATGATTAGAGATGGTCCTGGATACAGTGGGAGACCTTGGCCTTTTCAAGCTAAGGTCTTTAACGTGTCTCAGTTTAACTGAGGCAGTGCCCATTCAGTGCTTAAGGTGTAATAAAAATGAGGCAAAGAATGGTCTCTTTTAAAAAAAAATAGATCTGATAGAGGAAGACCCCATCTTCCAAACTCAGTGTTTTTGACCAAAACAGAAACCATTGTTATTTACATTCATTCTGACTGGGGATATAAAGAAGGCAAAAAAAAAAAAAAGAATCATCCCTTGCAGGTGCTCACAAGCTAATGGGGGAGACAACGTGAAAGCGACTATATTAAAACATGTTATAAATAGGATAAATTGAAGATAACATCAGAGGGAAGGCACCAGCATTAAGGGGGCAAATTCAGAAAGGCTTCTTGTAGCTGTAATTTTAGCCATAATCTGAAGAAAGCCAGATATGCTGGGAAATAAAAATGAGCAAGGAGGGCATTCCAGGAATGGGGGAGATGACTAGTGGAAATTCCTGGAGATAGGAGATAATATGCCATCTGAAAGGAACAGCAAGGAGGTCAATGTTAATGTATATGTATGCAATGTAATGTATGTGAGGGTAGGGAGAGGTAGTGATTTATGAGATGACTGGAAATATAGGAGGGGGCCAAGTTATGAAGGGCTTTGATTGCCAAACAGAGAATTTTATTTGATCCTGGAGGTGATAAGGAACAACTGGTGTTTATTGAATGTGTGTTGGAGGGGGAGAGGTTGACATGTTTAGATTTGTGTTTCCAGGAGATTAAGCTGAAGCTAAGTAGAGGATGGATTGTGGTGCAGAGAAACTTGAGTTAAGGAGACCACCTAGCAGGCTAGTGAAATAGTCTAGATTTGTGATGTTTAAGGCCTAAATCAGAGTGGTGGCAGCATCAGAGAAGAGAAGAGAAGAGAAGAGAAGAGAAGAGAAGAGAAGAGAAGAGAAGAGAAGAGAAGAGAAGAGAAGAGAAGAGAAGAGAA